>NW_005200690.1:927160-928694 GCF_000372725.1 Emiliania huxleyi CCMP1516 | reverse complement strand
CGCCGCATCACGCAACGCCGCCGCCGCCCTTGCGCTGTAGGACTCGGACTCGGACTCGGACTCGGACTCGGACTCGGACTCGGACTCCTCCTCCTCCTCGGGCTCGTCCTCAAGCTCGTCCTCGGGCTCGTCGTCCTCCTCCTCCTCCGCCAAGAAGGACCCACCCAAGAAGCGCGCCCGGCACGACTCGGACTGAGCATGGCGCATCCCGCCAGGGGCGGTGCACCTCCGGGAGCCGTCCCGGCGGCGGCGGCGTAGGGCACTGCAGGGCGGCTGGAGCGCCCGCGTCCGCGTCCCAGAATGGTCGGTGGTGCTGGTGTGGAGAGCTGGAGCGTGGAGCGTGGACGCGGCCGCGTCTGGACGCCTTGACCAGCTTCTCGCTTACACGTTACAGAGTCAGAGACCGGAGAGTCAGATGCAAGGCTCGAGTACATTTTCTGCGCTCCAGACGCGCTGCGCGCTCCAGACGCGGGTGCTTTATTCCCCTCTCCCTGCGCTTGCACAATGCGGAGCGTGCTCCCCGGCGCGCACCCCTACGCCCTTGGCCCTCTAGGTCTAGGTGGAGCCACGGGTCGGGCGAGGGAATGGCCTTTTGGCGCGGCGCTGCTCTGTGCCTGCGCGCTCATGGCGCGTTCAGGGGTGCGCCTGCGGTGTGTAGACTGCGGGGCGCCGCGATAGCGCGGCGCCGACGATTGTGTCGCTCATTGTCACACCAACAACCCGGTCACAGTGTGTGTGTGCAGTCTGCAGTGCGTCCACTCCGGCGACCGTGACGCCGTCGGCGCTCGTCAAAAGCATCTACTGTGGAGCTCTAAGTGTGGTTGCGTGTTGTACTAGTGGTGCTGCACTAGGCGGCCCGTTTTTAGCAAAAAGCAGATACCACATCGCGCGTGGTCATCGAAAAACCGCATGTTCGCCGGGTCCGTCTGGGACCTCTTCGTACGGCTCCGAAAACCGCTCCTTAACGACGACTGCGCGGCCCGGCGGTCGATCTGCGCCTTCTCAGCGGTGGAGGGGATGTGGGCGGTACGTGCGGACCGCATGGTACTGCGATGGTTTGACGAGTGCGACTCCCAGCGTCGACTTTTTCGACCCCACGGAGCCCGCTCTGCTGCTCGGGGGGGGGGGGGTCTGCAGACCACCCGGCCGAACTTCAGAGTGGCGGTGCTCCTCAAATACCGCTCAAACGCCCACGATGTTGTGGAGGGGACATATGGGTACCCTAGAAGAAGGCGGACGCCGACGAGGCGGGGGAGGAGGAGGAGGAGGAGAGCCAGGCCGAAATCGGCAAGGACTGGACCGAGTACGTGGACGGCAATGGGCGCCCCTACTATTACAACTCGGTCGACAAGCAGACGACGTGGACGCGGCCGCCGCCACCGCCGCCGCCTCCGCCGCCGCCTCCGCCGCCGCCTCCGCCGCCGCCACCACCACCCGGGCCGCCACCGCCGAGGGATGCGCCGCAGGGGCAGCGCCGCAAGAGGGCCAAGCCGGCACCGGCGGCGCCGCTCTATCGCACTCGCGATGCAGAGAC
>NW_005200690.1:896790-927060 GCF_000372725.1 Emiliania huxleyi CCMP1516 | reverse complement strand
TTAAAGGTCCTGGGGGGGGGTCGGACCCCCCCCCCCCCTAGCATGTGGTGTGGAGAGAAGTGCGCCCCCCTCCCTGGAAGCGATGTGCGCCTGCTCTGGTGGGCTCCGGAATGGGTACCGTGCGGGTGCGGACGGAAGAGAGAGTGCATGTACGAGAGCTAGCATGCGCATGCTCCGCAGGGGCAGGTGAGTACTGGTCAAAACAACCATTTGCACACTTGTTTGCAACAAAATGCGCTGCAAATGCGACATTTTATGGATCTGGAGTGACACTATGGATTTCGGGTGACACAGGTTAGTAGGCCCTGTCATGCACGAGCCGATGGTTTGGCACGAGCCAGACCTTCCTGATCAAGCAGGTGGACTAGTGGCCACACAGACACGATAAGACGATAACGAACGACCCTGGGCCAAAGACGATAGCCAGATGGTTTGGCACGAGCCAGACCTTCCTGATCAAGCAGGTGCAACGGTTTCATTAAGGGATAAGGCGACTGATACGTGATACACCGTCGCGCACTACAGTAAGAGTGGACACGATCGTCGATCCCGGCGTGAACACGACGAACTACCCACTTCTCCGATGCACGCGCGGCACGCCGCACGCGCGGACGCGCCACGGCGCGGCACGTGCCGCCGTTTTTGTTTGAAAAAAAGTCGAATCAGGCATTGAATCACGCAATCACAGAGCGGTGTCGCCCCCGTGTCGGGCTGTCGGCGTTGACCGTTGTCCTGAGATTTCTTCCCCGGACCGCCCGGTGTGCGCTGCACCGCGGGGAGCGCTGTTCGTGCGTGCCATACAACCCCTGACGACCGACAAAAGGCAAGCCTGACTGACGCCGATGTGCCACCTCGGGCGAATAACCCAAATGATCTCCTTCATCCTCTCAACCGGCGGCAGACGCTGCAGCCCCGCGGCCCCCGATCGGCTGCCCTTCCAGCCCTCTCCTTCCCTCCTCACGCCTTGCACAAGTAGGCACACCACCACCGCCGCTTGGCAGGCGGACCCTTTGCGCCGCGCGCGCCCGCCGCCGCGCGCCCCTTCTTCTTTGCGCCGCCGCCGCCCGCCTGCAAGCTCATCTCCTCCATCTCGCGCGCGCCGCCGCCCGCAGGCCCGGTCTCGTACAGCTCGGGATAAATTTGCCGCAGCTGATCCCGCGACATGCGCTGCTGGCCGCCGCCGCCGCCGCCGCCGCCGCCGCCGCCGCCGCCGCCACGGGTGGACCCGCCACCTGCGCCACCTCCGCCCGGGGACAGGCCGAGCGCCGCCGCGAGCGCGTCGTTGGCGGCGCCGGCCCCGCCCCGCCCCGCCCCGCCGCCGCCCTTGCCGCTCAGCCCGAGGGCAGCCAGCAGCGCCTCCTGCGCCGCCGCCGAGCCTGCGCCGCCGCCGGCGCGGCTGCCGCCGCTGCCGCCGCTGGCACGTCCGCCCTGCGCAGCAAGCGCCGCCATCAGCTCCGCCTGCTGCTGCGCGCGCGACTTGCCCGCCGAGCCTCCGCGGCCGCCCGCCGACACCTGCGACGACATCTGCTCCGCTCCGCCGCCGCCGGCGAGCGCGCTGTACGTGCCGGGCGGGAACTGCTGCGGCTGCTGCCCCGGCGGCGGCTGCTGGCCTCCCTGCGCGAGCAGCTGCCGCACCTGCTGCTCGCGGATCTGCCGCTCGAGCTTGCGCTGCGCCGCAGACTTCTTGGCCCCCTTTGCGCCGCCCTTTGGCCGCTGCGGCACTGCCAAGTGCTGCGGCAGCTGCTGCACCGGGACCGACTTGCCGGTGCGCAAGTCGTGGAGCAAGTCCTCGGTGCCGTCGCCGTCGAGGTCCTCGTGCGCCACGTCCAGCACGCCTGAGCAAGGGAAGCGGCGGCGTGAGTCGAAAGCTGCGCCAGCGTGCGGGTCCTCGTGCGCCACGTCGAAGCGCGCCGTCGCCGTCGAGGTCCTCGTGGATCAAATCGTAGACGCCTAGGAAGCGGCGCACCTCGTCTCGAGGCGGCCTCTAGGCCCATCTCTCGATCGACTCTCTCAAGCGTCTCTCGAGGAGGCGAGTGTCTTCCTCGAGGAAGCGTCTAGGAGGTGTCTAGGAAGTGTCTAGGAAGCGTCTCTCGAGGGGTGGGGCGAGTCTGGCGCGCGCCGTCTCCGTCGACGTCCTCGTGTACAAGATCTGCCACGCCGTCCGAGTCGAGGTCCTCGTGGATGGCGTCGATGGTGCCTACCCCGTGCGAGATGAAGTGACGGGAGGTCATCTCACCATGCCGAGACGGAGGACGTCGATCGTGCCGTCGGCGTTGATGTCCTCGTGGAGCAGGTCGTGCGTCCCGTCGGCGTCGACGTCCTACAGCGAAGGGTCCGAGCAGCGCTCCGAGCTGGCTCGAGGAGGGCCGCGCGCCCCGTCGGCGGTCTCTCCTCGTGTATGAGGTTGGGCTTGCCGTCGCCGTCCGTGTCCTCGTGCACCAAGTCGATCACCCCGTCCTTGTCCACGTCCTCGTGCACCTTTAGGCGAAGGGGAGGGACGCGTACCTTCTAGGAAGTGTCTAGGAAGTGTCTAGGACGCGTCACGCACGCATCGCACGCGCGTCTCTCCGCCCCTCCCCCCCACGCGCACACGCGCACCAGGTCGGCGACGCCGTCGCCGTCGGTGTCCTCGTGGATGACGTCCATGACGCCGTCGCCGTCGACGTCCTCGTGCACCAAGTCGAGCACGCCGTCCCCGTCCACGTCTTGGTGCACGTAGTCGGTCCGGCCGTCGCCGTCGCGGTCCTCGTGGATGAGGTCCGCCTAGGAAGTGTCTGAGAAGTGTCCAGGACGCGTCCAGGAAGTGTCGCGCTCCTCGTGCGAGGTGCGCCTCGCCGTCGCCGTCGATGTCCTCGTGCACCGTGTCGTACACGCCGTCGCCGTCCGTGTCCTCGTGCACCTTTAGGAGGAGGGGCGGGGCCGAGCGTCGGCTAGACACTTCCTAGACACTTCCGAGCGGCGGCTCCGGCTCAAGGGGGGGCTCCCCGCTGCCCGGCAGGCCGCTACCGCGCGACCGCCCCAGCGGTCCTCGTAGACACTTCCTAGACACTCCCCAGGCACTTCCTAGACACTTCCTAGACAGCTCCCGCGCACCAAGTCCATCACCCCGTCGCCGTCCTCGTCCTCGTGGTACAGCTCATACACCTACACGAGTCGGCAAAACGTCGGCTCGGTCTCCGACGGCGCACAAGTCAGCGGCGCAGCGCGCACACCCCGTCGCCGTCCTTGTCTTCGTGCGTCGCGTCCGCCACCCCGTCGCCTGCTCGCGGATGGAGGTGTGCGTCTAGGCACGCGTCGCTGCACCCGCCTCGATCTCCGACTCGCTCGGACCGATCTCCCTCTCGACTCGCGCCGCCGCCACATCACCGCTGGATCTCGGCCGCATCTCGACTGTATCTCGGCTGCATCTCGGCTGCATCTCGCCGTCGCGGTCGACGCCGCGCTCGCTCGGGCGCCGCTGCCCGCTCCCGCCCGCCCGCGCGCGGTGCGGGTTGCGCGCGCGCGGCGACGCATACTTGGGCTGCGCGCTCCCGCCGCCGCCGGCCCGTTGCGGCGGCGGCGGCGGCCGCCCGTATCCGCCGCCTCCTCCCGCGCCGCCGGCTTGTGCGTAGCCTCCCGCGTGTCGCTGGGGCGCCGAAGTGCCGCCGGCTGCGGGAGGGGCGTGGGGTGAGGCGAGCCGTGGCGAGGGGGGGGGGGGGGGAGGCCAGGGAGGGAAAGGGAAAAGGGGAGGAGGGGAGGTGGGGAGGTGGGGAGGTTGGGGAGGGTGGAGGCCAAGAGGGGAGGAGGGCGAGAGCGAGAGCGGCAGACGAAGTGAGCGGCAAATCCGCTGCAGAGAGGGGAGAGGCAGTGAAGCGCAGAGGAGAGAGGCGAGTGTCCGCTCACCTTGCTGCGCCCTCTGCTGCGCCGCCAGCCACTGCCGCAGCGCCTCTTTGGTGCTCGACCCGCCGCCTAACAGGCCGAGGCGAGAAGGGTCGTGGAAGCGTCCGCCAGTCAGCACGGGGGAGCGCCGCATCCGTGCTCGCACCACCGCCGCCCGCCGACGGCTGCGAACCACTCGCCGAGACGGCGCCATAGCCGCCGCCGCCGTACTCGCCTCCAGCAGCAGCGTAGCCGCCCCCGCCGCCCCCGCCGCCGGCGTATCCGCCGCCTCCGCGAGAAGCTGCGGCGGAGCCAGCAGCCACCGCCTCCACGAATGCCTGCACCTCGCCCAGCGCCGATCGGCCGCGGTACGGGCGGGGCAACTCTCCAGGCCGGAGGGCGAGCATGGCGGGGCAGGCGCCGCCACCGCAAAGGACGCGGCGGAGCTCGGGGCTCTGGACCAGGTCCACCTTGCCCACCCGCACGCCCTTGCCCGTCTGTGCCTGGTTATAGTACCGCGCTGCCTGCAGCAGCGACGGCGCTGTCAGCCCGGCGCCCTGGCCGGGCTCAATGGCGAGGAGCCAGGTCACGGGCTGTGCGGCGGCGGTGGCAAAGTTCTGCGCCGTCAGCTGGTAGATTGGCGACTGGGCGAGGCAAAGTGCCGGCAGCAGTAGCGCCAAGCCGCGCATATCGTGGTGAGCGCGAGCTCAGCGGAGCAATGTAATGGATTTCTTCTTTTTTGAGAGCGCCTTCGTTCTTTTTTTGCTCTTGACGTCTTTGTTAAAGTTGTTCATTTTAAGCCTCTCTCTCCTCTCACTACACATGATGGCGGACCCGGAGGAGCAACGCAAGGAAATTGGGGATTAGATGCAATAAGGGTGCCCGATCGAGTGTAAGAGTCGCGACCCAACTCCACCTGCGCTCAAGAAGGCGGTGGCAACGCGCCCGCTCCCTGCCAGGACCCACGCGTGCAAACGTACGCCTCTCTTGCTGCCACGGACCTCGGACCTCGCGCACTCGCGCAGAGTGCATGGGAGCTCTCCAGCTGTCCTGGGTGCATCGAGGCGGCGCCTGGTCCCGGTGCCCACCGGAGCAAGGCCCTAGGCCTGTGGTTGCGGCGGCCAGGCGCGGCGATCATGCACAAGGGTTCACATGTGGGGGGAGGGTGGCGCCTCAGTAGAGGGATGTCTTCTTCATGATCCTCAGGAACTCCTCCTCGTTGATCTCGCCGTCGCCGTCCCGGTCCGCCTCGTCGATCATCTCCTGCGCGGGCGCGGCGAGGGGGCTGCTGTCGGCCACAGGGGCGGCGGCGCCGGACACGGCCCTCGGGAGGGGAGGGGCGGCAGGCGCGGGAGCGGTGGGCGCGCTCCTGCAGCTCCTCGTCCGTCATGTGATCTCGGGTGATCTCGGGTGATCTCGGCTATATCTCGGCGGGGAGGTGCGCCTGCAGCTCCTCGTCCGTCATGTTCTCGCCGAGCTCCTTGGCCACCCGCTTGAGGTTCGAGAACGTGATCTTGCCCTGTGGGCGGCGGGGCGGGGCGGCGCGGGGCCGGCGGGGTCGGCGGGCCCGGGAGGGGCGGGGCCAGTGGCGTCGGCGAGTCTGCGGCGGCGTGGCTGTAGCGGCGTGGGTGCGGCGGCGCCGTGTCGTCGTCGTCAAAGAGGCGGAAGGCCTTGAGGATCTCTTCTCGCGAGTCCTGCAGGCAGAGAGGGCGGCTTGACATGCGCGTGGTGCGTGGGGAGAGGTGTGTGCAGCGGCGGGCGGGAGAGCGCTCTGCTGCGAGGAGAGGGAGGGAGGGGGAGGGGGAGGGGGAGGGGGAGGGGAGGGGGGAGCCTTCTCGCCCATCTTTTGGGTCATCATCTGCAGGAACTCGTCGAACTCGATCGTCCCCGAGCCGTCCTTGTCGATCTCGTCAATCATCTTTTTGATCTCCTCCTGCAGAGGCGAGACACACGCAGAGGGCTCGAGCGACCCGCCGCTCACAGGCGGCGTCGCGGCGGCCCGGAGGGCGGAGGCGGCGGCGCGCCTTCTTCGGCTCAAAGCCGAGCGCGCGCATCGCCACCTTGAGCTCCTTGGCATCGATAGTGCCTGCCGCACCGCGCCAGCACGTCGGCCGTGCCGGGGAGGGAGGAGCGGCGAGCCCGGTGTGCGGGTGCGGTGTGACGCGGACGTGGGAGCGCGTGCGCGTGCGGCGCTCGCGGTGCCGCGCACCCGAGCCGTCGGTGTCGAACAGGTCGAATGCCTCGCGGATCTCCTGCTTCTGCTCCTCAGTCAGCTCCGACTTGCCGGGCTTGCCCTTCCCGCCCGCGTTTGGTCGCCGTGACATCGCCGCCCGTGCCTAGCGAGGGGAGAGGAGAGATCGTCGACGGTGGCCCACTGGCGGGGATGAGGCCGGCGGCGGCGGTGGGGGCAGGTGAGGCTCGAGGGCCGTTCGCGGCTGCCGGGGCGCGCCTTGTGTGCGCGTTCGCAAAGAAAACAAAGTGCGAGGATTTTGATATCCGTCAAGTAGGGGGCGTCGCGGTTAAGGGGAAACCCGGTACGCGGGGCCAACCCTCGGAGACCCGTGTTTACTTTACAGCCCTTGCCCTGCGAACGCGCACTCCCCCTAGGGGTCAGGGCTCTCTAGCCCGTAGCCCGATGCCGATCATCCGGCCCGCTGGATGCGCTTCTCAGCTTACCGGCCCTGGATGTGAGGTTGCCGACTGCACTCCAAGTGCTCCAAGTGCTCCCCTGGGCCAAGTAGGGTATAAAGTATCCGTACGCCACAAATGGCTGGCTACACCTTCCGCACCCTATCGGGCGCCCTCCGTTCCGTCTTCTGTCCGTGTGCGCGCTCTTCTATGGCCGCCCACTTCCAGTATTGTCGCAGCTGTGCCCACTCTGGTCGCTCCAGCTGCTCCGCCAGCCTCTTGTATTCCTTTTTCCTGTTTTCTTAATGCCCGCAACCCACCATGCGCGAATTCTTTTCCACCCGGGAATTGCCTACAGGGCCTCTTCTTCGATGCCGCCGCCGAGCGATGCCGCGCCGCCGCCCGGCTCCGCCAAGACTGTGGACGTGGGCGGCTGGCAGGTCTTCGTCGCTGACGGGCACGCGGTGCTGCCCGAAGGCATGACGCGCCTGCCGGACGGGGCGTTCTTCCAGCGCACCTCTCTCGTCTCGGTCACCTCGGTCACCTTCCCGAGCAGCCTCGTCTCCATCGGCCACGACGCCTTCGCCGGCTGCACCTCGCTCGTCTCCGTCGACCTTCCTGCAAGCCTCACCTCCATCGGCAACGCCGCCTTCCACAGCTGCTCCGCCCTCGGCTCCATCGCCTTCCCCGCCGACCTCGTCTCCATCAGCTGGGGCGCCTTCTTCGGCTGCGCCTCGCTCGTCTCCATCGACCTCCCTGCCGGCCTCGTCTCCATCGGCCATGACGCCTTCGCCGGCTGCTGCTCCCTCGGCTCCGTCACCTTCCCCGCCAGCCTCACCTCCATCGGCGACCACGCCTTCGCCCGCTGCTCCGCCCTCACCACCGTCACTTTCCCTGCCGGCCTCACCTCCATCGGCAAGCACGCCTTCTACCTCTGCTCCTCCCTCGCCCGCGTCACCGTGCCAGACACTGCCACGATCGGCGACGAGGCTTTCGATTCTGAGACCACCGTCCTCCGCCTCCTGCCCGCAAGCATGCGCGACCTGCAGCGCTGGTACGAGGCGGTGGACGGGGCTCTGGCCTACAAGCGCTGCAGACCCCTCCTCTACGGCTGGCTAGAGCGGGCCCAGACCAGGCTCGGCTCTTACGGCCCGGACGGCGCGGCGCGCCAACGCGACCTCGAGGAGTTCGAGGGCGACTTTGGACACCTCGCGCTCCATTCAGACTGACAGGTGACTTTGCGCTGCGAGCGGTCCATGTGGGCCCAGGCCGACGAAGACGATGTTGAAGTAGATGGAAGCGCGCAGTGCTGACGTGTCCCCCTTCATATAGCGACGCATGCACCGAGGCGCGCGTGAGCCGTGCGACGATTGAAACCGCTGTGACAACGTTGTAGATTCAACGAAAGATATGCAGACCAAACGAGGACGCCCCGCGAGGCCCCGTTGGCCGGGAGTGGTGAGTGGGACCAGTAAATTGAAAAAAGGGTTACGCGCCACCGCTCGTCGTCCAGCATGTGCCACCACCGCCGATCCGAGTAGCCGTCGTACTCGACCCCTCGGGTGCACCGCGATCCGCGTCCGTCCCCGTCCTCCTCCCGCGCCATGACGGTCGCGGGGTACCACCGCTCGCTTCGCAGAAGATCTCGAGGCGCGATCCGGTGGGCAGGACAGTGTGGCCGGTGAGCGCCGCCCTGGCATCCTCGCGCTTTCGCTTCCGCCGCTTCGCCTTCGTCTCCCTGCTGCGCAGCAGGGTGTAGTTCGGGCCCACCTCCGCCACGCTGTCCAGCAGGTGGGCGGCGCTCGCCATCTCGACCGCGTCGTCCTCCGGCGGAAGCTCCGCGTCGCCCGCGGCCGCTTCCCGAGCGCGCTCGTCGCGCATCCGCTCGTGGTGTGGGCCTGCCGACGCGCCACGCCGGCGCCCGTGCCTCGCCGCCGCGTCCCGCGACGGCATCGACGCTGTCGGCCGAGCGTGACTCGCAACTCCACGATTTGCAGTCCACTCACAAAGCGGCTCCGCAGTGGAAAAAGTTCTTTTTCTGCTACCTTGGGGCCGTGTGCGTGTGCGTGGACGACCGCGCGCTTTCCTAGCGCTTTCGATCTCACCGCAGTCTCAGCCACACAGCTGCCAGACACTCATCTGTTCTTCCTCATGGGCGCGGGCTCCAGCAAGCAGCCGGAGCTTACCGAAGCTGAGAAGCGGCGAATTTACCAGATGTCGATCTACGCCGCCATTCTTCTCGCCGCGGGCGCTTCCGCAGAGAGCCGCCGCCGCCGCCATGCGCCTCCTCCGCCGCCGCCAAAGCAGAGCAGCAGCTTCTTTGGGTGGGGCTCCGGCTGATGGCGGGCCGTGCCTGCCGTTTTGTGCACGCTGCTTCACCGGTTTTCTGCGACCAGCGTGAGGTGGCCATCAATAGTGTGCCAGTGAGCTCGCCCGGGCGCGTTGCCTGAGTTGTCCTGGTGGACATGCCGTACGCTGTGACACTCTCGCTCCTCTCTGTCAACGTGCCGTTCCGGCATTCCATGCGCCGCTGCGCGCGCGCGGTGACCCCTTCCAGTGTCTGAGACTCGGCGGAGCCAGAGCTCTAGGGCGGCCTGGGTCCTCGGTATCTGTCAAACTTGATCCCTCTGACTCTGATAATAACACGCGCGCAGCCGATTGCGGCAGCAGCCGCGCCGCCGCTCCACCTCCAGCGAAAACACACGCGCCGACGTGGAAAAGTCCCTGGAAAAGTCAAAAAACGCAAAACGGACCGCCCGCCGCCCCGCCCCCGGCGGCAGGCCCCCAGCCCCACACGGACACACCACACGCACACACCCCGGTCGGTGCGGTCGCGGCGCGTCGGAGGAAGCGAGAGTAGAGAGCCGAGACAGAGTCTCGTGACTCAAAAGGAGAAATGTAAGAAGATCCTTGCGTGCGCATTCAATCGTCGTGACGCCACCCTTCCCCCTGGCGCACAGTCATGAGTCCACCTGGCGCACATGGACTCAAGACCCGTTTTGAACTACAGTCGCGCAAAAGTCCTTGAGCGAGGGGGGTTCGTGCTGCGGCGTAAACGCCCCGCTCAATCGAGGGTCTTGTAGATGGAGGTGATGAGCATCGGGAGCGCAATGTACCTCGTGAGGGCTCCGATGGGGAAGATGGGGAGACCGAAGATGCGGCTCCAGGTGTAGACAACCTGGCCGAGGAGCGCAATCACACCACCGTAGGAGCACTCGACGCCTTTCGCAGACAGGTAGAGGAGCGCAGCCAAAAACGGTCCCGAGTACTCTGCCTCGTTCAGCTCTGCGTCGGGGTTGGACATGGCTGTGAAGTGCTTATCATACTCATCATCGGAGCCTGTGCATGTGTGCCCCCGCGGCCATGTCACACGTCCTTCCTAGGCACGTTGCAAAATCTAGTATGAACGCACGCGCTTTCGATGCGTTTGCGCCCTCGTCGGTGCCAATCTTGCCGGAGATGCGGATGCCGAACGACATGTACAGCTTCGCGACATATGTGTTGGCGAGGATCCCGCACGCAAGCACGCCCGGGCGGAGCGCGGAAGCCATCTTTTGAAACGCGAAGCAAAGCAGATACGGAATCCGTCCGTGAGTGCCGCAGCGCAAGCGGTCGGTCCGAAGGGCCGACGCTTCGACGTCGCGTTACTTTTTTCAATGTTTCTGTTGTAGGTATTCTGCTCTCCTACATTCCAAGAGATGGGAGGACTCTGCTGACAGGGTTTGCGACGAGGAGCGCCCCGAATGGTTTCTCGGAGGTTCGTGCACTAACCGCCGAAGCGCAAGCGCTTGGAGCAAGAGAACTGCGACGGATCGGTCTCCTACACACGTAGCACCCCACTACGCGGGCCGCGAATTCTTCTTCTCAGCTGTGTGGCGCTCGAGCGCACGTCCGAGTCTCTGCTTCGCAACCCCGCCCGAGAACAGAGTTCGGTGAATTTCAGTCAGTTGGTGCTCAGTCATGGCCGGCCTTGAGGAATGGTACTACGAGATGCCGCTCGTGACGCGTGTCTACCTGACCGCATCGATTGTCACCACCGGCTCTTGCGCGCTTGAGTGCGCTCCTCCGTTCTCTCTCCCGTGCAGCGGCTGCCTTCCAGCCGACCGCGCTGCCACGCCCGCGCTGCAGGCTCGTCTCTCCCTTTTCGCTGTACTTCAACTTCAATCTCGTCGTCTTCAAGTTCCAGGCCGCGACCCAAGTGCTCCCGTCAGCGCCGCGCCACTAGGCAGCCGACCGCCGAGCGGTCTCGCCCTCTCGCTCTGCCCGAGCAGGTGTGGCGGCTCTTTACCAACTTCTTCTTCTTTGGTTCGATCGGTCTCGACTTTCTCTTCCACATGTTTTTCCTCGTGCGGTACTGCCGCCTGCTTGAGGAGGGCAGCTTCCGCGGCCGCACCGCAGACTTTGTCGCAATGCTGCTCTTTGGTGCGCACTCCACACTTGGCCCTCGCGCGGTCGACGGGTCCGCCCCCACTACTCGAGAGACACTCGGGCGTCAGCGGGCGGACTCGGCGCTGGCTCCCCGTGCCGTGTGCTGGCAAAGCGCGGCACTTGCGCCCTGACCCTGACCCTGACCCTGACCCTAACCTAACCTAACCCCCCTGGCCAGGCGGAGCACTGCTCTGCGCTTGCTCGCCCTTCACCGACGTGCCGCCCTTCCTCGGCTCGGCGCTCGCATTCATGATGGTGTACGTGTGGGGCCGCCGCAACGAGCACGTGCGCATGTCCTTCCTCGGCCTCTTCCAGTTCCGGGCGCCCTACCTGCCGTGGGTGCTGCTCGGCTTCTCGGCGCGGGCCGAGCAGAGACGCGCCGAGAGGAGAGAGACGGAGAGCAGGCGAGACGAGGCTCCTTTGCGTGCGCGGGGCGCAGCGCCCCGCCGCCCGCCCCTCCCTGCACTGCGCTCCGCCAGCCCTGCGCTGCCTGGTGGCGACTGCTGGCGCGACCTCGCCGGCAGAGGAGGCCGTGGCGTCCCAACCGCCCCCCTCCCCCTCCCTCCGCCGCGGCAGGTGATGCTGGGCAACTCCCCCTCGGTCGACCTGATGGGCATCGGCGTCGGGCACATCTACTTCTTTCTGGAGGCCGTCCTGCCGCACACGCAGCCGGCCGCGCGAAGTGCGCACCTTGACGCGTCGATCTGTGAATAGGACGTGTTCCCGCACACGCCGGCGGGGCGCGGGCGGAGGGTGCTGCAGACGCCGCAGGCGCTGCACGCGCTGCTGCGACTCGTCTCGAGCCAGGACACCGACCGTTTCGGCGGCGTGGGGGAGCGGCTAGAAATTGAGCCACTAGAAGAGAGGCGTGATGAATGATCCGCGCGCGAGACGGCGGACCCCGAGGAGCTCTACCGCGCTGCGCGCTGAGCTGTGCGGGGGGACGACGCTCGGTGTGTGTGTGACGTGAATGACAATGCATTTCCATATAACGCATAATCACATATGATATTTTTTTCGCAACCGAGAATCCGAGTACGTAAATCCTAAAATGTATCGCATATCGGCGGGTTTCTGAAAAAATGGGAGAGCTAAGGACTTGCCAGGTGTAGTCGTCGACTCCCGTCGGATGTCGATGATGTACAATGATGACTTGCCCAGCCTGTGAGTCGGGCGTGAACAACTGTGAACCCCTGCGCGAGGGCCTTCTAGGCCGGGGGGGTATTTTCTTCTCAATAACAAGGCTGTGAACAGAGAAGGGGAGCAACGCTGCCTTTCAGCGCGTAGTGACGTCGCCCCGTCCGCTGTGGAGTGTGATCTGCCGCTGGTGTTGTGTCAACACGTATATGCACACGCACGCCAATGCGGGTGCAGGGGAGGCCCCCGGTTCCGGTTCCGGTGGTGTCGTGGCTCCGCTGACATCGATCAACATTGACGACAAGGCTCCGGCCAAGCCACAGCTGGCTCGCATCCGCTCTTACACGATCAGACGGCAGAGCTCACATCACTGGACGCCGCCAGAGCTGTACTACAGCGGGCCACACGATGCGGCGACGCGCAACGGTTTCTTGCGCAAGGTGTATGGTATAGTGTGCGCACAAGTGCTATTCACGACAGCGGTGATGCACGCTATGATGAGGGATGGTATGGCGCGCGTGGCGGCCACGGCAGTTTCCGGCGTATGGGAGGACCGATCCTGCAGCCCACACATCTTGTGGCCAGGACATCTTACCTGCACAAGTGTTGCCATCGAACCGTTCATGCCGTTGTTGATGCCAGCTTTTGCCGTGTCGCTCTTGCTGACCTGCTGCCTGGACGGCTTCAAGAATACATACCCGTACAACTACCTTTTGCTGGCCGGCTTCACGCTCGTCGAGGGCTTCACCGTCAGTTTCGTCTGCGTTGCGCTCGGCATTGAGAGGCCCGAGGTGGTTCACCAGACCTTCACGCTGACCGCCGCCCTCTTCGTCGGCCTCACCGCCTTCACGATGCAGTCGCGCATAAGATTCAACTTTCTTGGCGGCTTCTTGCTCTCATCGCTCCTCCTCCTCCTCGCGTGGGCAACGATCAACGCCGCCCTCGGCCTCCCCTTTGCCTCCACCGCCTTCTCCCTGCTCGGTGCCCTCCTCTTCTCGCTCTACGTAGTCTACGACACCTCCATGATCTGCCACCGGCTTGGCTACGACGACTGTGTTGTCGCCGCCATCGAGCTCCACCTCGGCGTGGTCAACCTGTTTCTGTACCATATGCGCCTGCTCTCCGACGATTCTCTCTCGAGTCTCTCCGTAGGTTGAAAGGTGAGGGAGAGGGCTGGGGTGGCGTGGTAGGGGACTGGACATGATGGTGTGCCGGTGTGTGTGCTAGTCTGCGCCAGTCCGCGCCCTTGTCGTGTCCAGTGTGCTGTAAATAAATAAATAAAACGGACACACCAAACAAGGGGTGGGAGAAGGACAGGGTCCCCACCTGCGCGAGCAGGATCTTGTAAGGACGATCAGGACCAGGGGAACGGGAGCGGGGAGCGCATCGCGCCACGGAGGGGGGCTGGGCAGGGTTCACCCACACGACAGGGTCCCAGGGACTCCTCTCTCGTATAGGACAAAGTTGCACCCGGCGGCACGGGGGCAGGCGCGGGCCTCCTACTGGTTGCGCTCTCCTAGTTCTCCTGCTACTGACAAACAAAACAAAACAAAATCTCTTCTCTCCTCTCTGACAAAAGGGACAGCGACAGGTTCGCAGCACGGTGGTGGACTCCCTATTCCACTGGCGATCTCTCTCGACTAGCGACCTTCCTCCGGCTTCTCACTGGCAGTCTCTCACTATCACGGGCACACTGACAGAGGCGGCCAAGGCTGTAGAGCTCTGCTTTTGAAGAATTCTTCTTAGGTCCGTGACACCATTTCGATAACCTAACGCCTGGAACACACCAACTCTGCGCCGCATCTGCTGACGACTATGCGAAGCGCTCCGCCGGCAATGCGCCGCCTCCCGTCTGCGTCAATCGCTGCACCAGCCATCGCGGCAGCGCTCACCAATCTGCTGCTCGCCGTGAGTACTGCCGACCAGTCTGCCAGTTCGGCAGCCGAGAGCCGTTCTCGACTGGCTCTGCCCATCCGCCGCCTTGCTGGCCGCCTCACAGGCAACCAAGAGCAACGGGCGGACGACCGCGGCATCGCGCAGCGCCGTTCGCGACGCAGAGAGCTTGGCGCTTTCGGTTCCTGTGTCAATCACAGCCAATGGGCTTGCGCTTGGCGCCACAAGCCTCGCGTCCGCAGCCGGCGCCTCGAGCAACATCCACCTGCTGTGCTGGGGTCTCACCTGGTGCGGCGTGACCCCCGCCATGCTCCTCGGGCGAGCCGCCTTTGCATCCGACTCATACCGCTACCTCGACCCGGCTGCCGACCATCGGCTCTGGTCGGCACCGGGCAGGATGCTGCACCAAGCGCCGTCCTCGTGTAGCCGCGGACGCGTTGAGGTGTGGGAGCATCGGGAGGGCTGGCGCACGCTGCGATTCGCCCCAGACGGCGGCACGGCCTCCGTCCAGTCCTTGCACCGCTGCTTGCCCGGCGGGGCTTGCGACCCGCAGGCGCAGCGGCAGAGAGACATGCAGAGGCCAAGGCCGCCTATCTCTCATGCGACACAGTCCGCGGGCCGTATCTGATCTAGGCGATCGCCAACGAGTACCTGAAGGTCATGGCCGCGGCCTCGATCTCAGCCCTCGGCGAACGGTGTGTGGGCGTCAAAGACGTGCAGACCACCCCTTGATAAGAACAGAGACGGAGATGGTTCCAACGCTGGACTGTAGGAGGCGGCGGCTGCGCTCCATACCAGCAAACGCGCATCGGCTGCCCGCAGAGCCGATACCCGCAATGCCGCCGCACCCACACTCTCGGCCCTCCTGGAGGATAGGCGCACCCGCCTCGAGTGCTCCTTCTCGGCCTTGGCGGCGGCACGCTCTTGGCTCTGCTCGCGTCTCTGTATCGCGGCGCCGAGTTCAGAGCAGTCGAGCTCGACGCGGCCGTGCTCGAGGCGGCCAAGCGGTACCTTGGACTTTCCGAGGCCGTCGTATCCCCCGCCTCGCTGACCTGTGGCGACGCGGTGGAGTTTGTCCGGCATCGGGCGGAGGTGCGAGGCGCGCCCGAAAAGTTTCCGAGAAGGTTCCGAGAAGGTTCCGACGACAAGGCGCGCTACGACCGGCAGCCGTATGACGTGATCCTCGTGGACGCGTTTGGGAGCGACAACGTGAGAGCTGATGCACACGCACACCGCTGCACGCATTCACCACAACCACTGCCACGGCGAGCATCCGGCGTGTGGTGAGACAGCGCTGTGACGCCACCGCGGTGATTAGGCGACGCCGCCAGCCTTCTACGGCGATGCCTTCCTGCGCGACTGCCGCGCGCTGCTCGCCCCGGGCGGCACACTGGTACACAACTTCCACACTGGGAGCGCTGCCCTGGACACCGCCTTTGCCGCGGCGACAGCCAGCTACAAGCGCGCCTTTGCGGGGCGCGCTGCCGCAGTCCCGGTGTCAGGCCAGGGCAACACGATTCTGGTCGCGAGCGCGGCTCCGAGCGACACGCCGCTCGCCGCCGACGCGCAGGCGTCGGCCGCAGCAGAGGCGGAGGTAGTGGGACTCGCCACGTTCGACGCCGCCGCGCGGCTGGCCCGGCTGCGGCGACTCTAGTCCTACTCGGGGGCGCGTGCTGCCGCGTGCACCACGCTGAGCTCCCCGATCGCTGGGCGTGGGAGCTGCATGACTGCTCTCTGCGCTGCGATTTCACTGTTCGCTGCGCCGTGCGTCTCTGTCTGTGGGACCGTGTGGCGCAGCTTGGGTGTCTCTCCTCGCGTTTGGGAGCCAGCCCACTCCCTAGCCCTTCATGTCTCTCTGCAGGGTCACTGGGGTGGTGCGACCGACACTATTGCAACCGACACGACCCGCTTCTGCGCCTCCTGGTCCTGCCTGCCGAACGCCGTACCTTTTCTCCGACCGCCCGCGCCGCAAGCTGCCTCTGCCTTCACGCTACCTCTCGGCGGCCCTCTCTTTAGCCTCTGGCTCTGCGCCGCTCCTCACTTACGTGCAGCACGTAGATAGATAGATAGGAAGGCGCCTAGGCGCGCCGCCAGACGCAGTCGACCTCGCGCGCAAGCTGCTCCGCTTCAACCCGGCCAGGCGGCCGGACGTGCGCGCCTGCCTCCGCCACGCGTGGATGGCCGACTTCACCACCGGCGACGAGCAGACCTGCCCCGCGGCGCTCGAGGTGCCTATCGACGACGACACAAAGTTCTCCGTGTCCGATTACCGCGACCGCCTCTACAAGGACGTCGTCGCGCGGCGCAAGGACCGCGCCGCCCGGATGGCCGCCTACTTCCCCAAGGCGAGGGACAGCGCGAGCGCCTCGCGCGCGTCCACGGCGGAGCCGGGCCCGAAAAGCGCGCGCTGAGTGGGGCCCCCATTTGCCTCCCTCCCTCTCCGCCCTCCTCCGCTGGGCCGCGGAGCTCTCGGGCCCCGCACGCGCATCGCGTCGCGTCTCTACGGTGGGTCCGGGACCCGCACGGCCTCTCCGCCCCTCCCCTACGCTCACCGGCGCTGGCATGACGCCGCCGATACGTACCGCGGTCTCTCGCGATCTGTTCTCAGTATGTCTGTCCACTGTCTCGCACACACGCGACATCACCGGCACCGCCCTGTCTGCGTCTCATGTGTGGGGAGATCTCTTCAGTGTGTGTCCCCCCGAGTGTGTGTCTCGCGGTCTGGCATCCTGTCGAGTGTTTTATGTGTAAAATGTACTTGCCTCCCAGCTCTCCATCACAGCACACTCAACAACCCTCTGGTTTTGCTTTTGGCTGGCGCCCTGGGCCCCTGTCTGTGCGCTGCGGCTCCTGCCCCGGCTCTTGCGCTTTCGCACAGAGCCGGGCAGCGGCTTCCTAAACCATTCCGTCTCGGTGCCATTTTCCTACACGTATGGTGATTGCATCTGCGGCCCGCCGGCCTCAACGCAATGCGCGTGCGGTGGCGACCCCGAGCAGCAGGCCCAGCGCCACGCCTCCGAACCACGTCGAGGCGGCCGACTCCAGCCTGCTCCTCGCCATCGCCAGGCCCGAAGCGGCATGGAGCTCGCGGAGGCGGTCCATCGACGCCTCGGTTTTCGCCGCCGGCCCACCAAAGGTCTCCTCTCGCCCGCAGTTCGAGGGCGAGAAGGCTGGCAAGCAGATTGGCACGTACTTACACGGCCCAGGCCAAACCCACTGTACGCGTGTGTGCTTGCGCAGGACGAGCCCTTCGCCTGCCCGCACGATGGCGCATTCCGTGAGGTTGGCGCCGTGCATGATGTGCACCTCTCCCTCGAGAACCAGCACAAACTCATCGAACGAAGGGCACTGCGGAAGCTCTTTTGTGGCGGTGCGCACGGTCGCCACGCAAGCAGAGCAGGCAGAGTCGGCGGATGCGACGCGGCCGACGTACTCTGTGATGGTGAGGTCAGGCGCGTCGACGACGTCAACGGGCTTGACGATGCGGATGCCGGCGGTCATGCTGCAGATAGGGTTGAGCGGGGCAAGAGCGCGAGCAGAATCAGCGGCTTCCTCTTGTAGCCAAGCAGCCTCGAGCACGAGCGCTTCCAAGAAGTGTCCGAGAAGTTCGTTTCATTTCGGGGCACAGACTTTCTTCTTGGTATGGGGAGAGGTGAGATCTAGAGGTGATGAGAGCGGCGTTCCCTCCAATAGGTGTCCGAAGTTCGACAATCCGCGATTCGTTACATTTCGGTTGACCGGGCGGGCGCCCGCCTCATAGGAATCCTACACACACATGGGACAAACACCAAACAATCTCTCTCTCTCTCTCACATGCCACATGGGCGCGGAGAAGGGGGTCGCGGGGCTCGAGAGGCAGCTCTCCGAGATATCGGACGCACTCGCGCGCGCCGCCGCTGAGCAAGAGGAGGCTGAGTCTCGGAGAGGGCTGCAGAAGCAGGAGCGGCCGTCGCAGCCTATCGACGTGGAGACCGACGCTCTGCCGCGTCTCACACGCGACACCGCTGAGCAAGAGGAGGCTGACTTGCGGAGACGCAGCGAGCAGGAGTCGCACCCTGTCGGCCTGCCTGAGACTGACGATTGGACTCCATGCCCGATGTGCCGGGGTCGTGGTCGGTACGAGACGGCCTCGGCAGTGAGCGTGGACTGTCCACAATGAGTAGCGGCGCCTTGAAGGGGTTGTGGACGAGGTGCTCGAAATGTTCCGGCCTGGGTCTGTTCAATGCGGTCGGAGGCAGCCGAATGCGCTGCGACGCGTGTGATGGGTCGGGGGCGCTGCCTGGCTTGAACTGGTGCCGTTGCTGGGCTTGCGACCAACGACTGGGACACCAACGCGGTATGGGTGGACGCAGGACGTGAATCTTGAAAAAGAATTTTACGTGCAGAAATGAGCCTGTTGCGTCCGTCCGCTATTCCAAGCACACAGCGATGATCTTGACCTTCATCGAGGCGGGCGCGAGGGCGGTGATCTCCTTGGACATGCGGTCGGCGATGCCGGCGTACATGGTGGTGCCGCCCGAGAGCACGACGTTGGCGTAGAGGTCCTTGCGGATGTCGACGTCGCACTTCATGATCGAGTTGTCGAAACACAGTCCGACCAACGACTGGGACACCAACGCTGGTGGACGCAGGACGTGAATCTTGAAAAAGAATTTTACGTACAATTGAGCCTAGTTGCGTCCGTCCGCTCTACGAGTACTCCAAGCACACAGCGATGATCGTCTTCGGATCCCGCCCAAAGGCCCCAGGCTGCTGGCTGGCGGCGTGTTTCGCCACTTGCGCCGTGCTCGCGCTCGCCGCTCACGCCCTGTCACCGAGAGGGGCTTCGCTTGAGCCGGCGGCGCAGCTCTCGCCAGAGTCAGCAAGCGGATGCACCTTTCTGATGACTGCAGACGCGTCAGACCGGGGGGCGGGGGGCAGGCTTGCGGGCGAGCTGTCCGCTGCGATCGAGCATGCCGTTCTGGCACAAGATCGGCGGGCCAGGCTGGTCGTCCGAGCCCACCCGGACGCGCAGGCCAACGTTGTGATGCTCCTTGGCAAGGTGACGGCGCCGGCGGCGATCGATTACAATGCATTGGTGCGATCGGTCTCGCTCGAGATGCCGAACCGGAAGGTGCATTTCGTTCACGTCGATTCGTTCCTTTCAGACCCGCACCACCTATCCGCGAGCGTGCATTCGAGAGGTTTCGGCCCTCGCCTCCTACTATCCGGCGCAGCACAAGAGCGAGGCCAACTCTCTGAGCCTGCCTAATTATAGTCTCTCATCATACAGTACATGTGTGTGTGTCGCAGCCTGTCAATGGCCGCTCTAGCGCAAGGATTAGACAAAAGGGGCAGCATGCCGCGCACCGACCCCAAGGGCCATGCGCGCTTTGCGCTTTGCGGCCGCTCTGCCGACACCGCTGCGGGCCCCTGGCCCTGCGCGGGCGCGAGCGCTGTGTGACTCCGGTGCGGATTGACGCGGAGGCACACGAGCGGCGGCGGGCCGGTGTCGGTTGGTGTGGGCCGGCGCGCCTAGCCGTGGGCCAGAGCCGCGGCACCGCGGGCGACCCGAGCGGTGTGCAGTCCCCACCCCGGCCCCCCCCAGGCAAGGAATGCCCCAATGCAGAGCTTTGCGTTAAGAGAAGGGTATATCAATGAGTCTGAAGCACACCTCCGCAAGGCCGAGGGCGCGCAGGTCAACACAGAGAGCGTGTGTGAAGAAAAGGACAGGCCCCACGGCCACCCAACGAGATAATCGTTGCGAAGCGAGCGTGTCAGCTCTTTCCGTCTGCTCTCACCAAACCGCCGACGCACAAGCCAAAGCTGTTGCAGATCGCCTTGATCCACGAAGAGTTTGCTGGCTCGATTGCCGCCTGGGGCTGTAGCTCAAGACTGCGAGCAACAGCGGATTCCACCCTCGGATCATCTCCAACCGGGTCGCAATCAGAGGTGTCCTGCGGGCTGCGCTTGCTTTCCAACGACGATCGAGGCGGGTCTGAGCGAGCCGTGCGGCGACTCGAGCGGCGCAACGAGAAGAATCTGACGATCGCGTAGATGAGGCCGCGATGGCGAGTTGGGGACGAACTCTCTGCGCTGTTCCTGGCACTGGCCGCCATGAGATGATGGGAAAACTAGCCCGCGTCGACGTGCGTCCTTGAACATCCCTGTGCTGTGTGACACGCAGGCTCGCACCGGGGAAATGCCTTGAGGACTACGAGCCGCATATCATGTATTACCAAGTGTGGAAACCCAATGAGGGTGGAGCCCACTATACCCAGTCCATTGGGCTCTCTCTTCTTTGCGCGGACTGCGCGAACCGTCTCAGGCCGGAGGCGGAGAGAGCGCCCCTTACCCCCGCCTTAGCCCTTTTGTCTGTGCACCCGCATGCCATGCGACTTGCGAGGCTGTCACAGCACGCACCTAGCGTAGGGCGCCGTCGCCGCGTGTAGGATCCCGGAGTACGATACGCGCGCATTGCAC
Source organism: Emiliania huxleyi CCMP1516 (assembly GCF_000372725.1). Lineage (NCBI taxonomy): Eukaryota > Haptophyta > Isochrysidales > Noelaerhabdaceae > Emiliania > Emiliania huxleyi. The sequence goes on along the minus strand of NW_005200690.1, from coordinate 906,654 downwards.
ACCATTCGTTAGACGAGACTTAGAGAGACTTGACGCGCTCGCGCACCGCGCGCGCTTCGTCCTTCGACCCGTTTTCGAGCTCTCGAGTCTCGTCGACGTCGTCTCTCCGTCTCCGAGAGAAGAGACCTCTCGCCGCAAATTCTCTCGCAGGCTATTTGGTTTAAACACTGAATGCCACACGCCGGCGCAGAGAACTAGCTTGCGTCGAGAGCGGGGCAGATGGGCATCCGCGTCATCGCCGGGTGAAGGAGCAGAAGCAGCAGCACGATGCGCGGCTCCGAGCGCGCAAACGCTGCGCCGCTCTCGAAAGCCGTCGCCGCCACCGCGCCACCGCCGCCGCCGCCGCCGCCGCCGCCGCCGCGCCAGACAACCTCGTGGCAGACCGAGTCGTCCCACACAAACCCCTCGGCCTCGCGCCACGCAACCTCGACCGCAGCGTCAGCCGGCGCGGAGCCTTGCACGTCGTCGTCGAGGCTCGACGGCCTGCCGATCCTGCGAGAGAGACGAGACGCGCTCTCCCAGCGCAGAGACCGGCGGGGGCGGGGGCGGGTAGGTGGGGGTTGGGGAGGCGGGTGGGTGGGTGGCGAGGGGGGGGTGGCGGGCGCTGGGTGGCGGGTGGTGGTGTGTGGTGTGGGGGGGTGTCGGCCTGTGCCTTAAGCGAGCTGCGCCCGGGTGCGGCACACGAAGCCCAACGTGCATCACCTTTGGAAGGGGGGGGGGGGGGGCAGTGGGTGGTGTCGCGTGTGCTGCGACCGAAGACTGGCCTTGCGTGATGCGCCTGGACCCAACGGCTAGAGCATCGCAAGTTGCGGACAGCCCATGCTCTTGTGGTGTGATGAGCGGAGGCGGCGGCGCGCGCCATCCGCCCGTCTTCGGAGCGATCTCGGGCAATCTCGGGCGATCTCCGTCGATCACAGGCAATCTCGGTCGATCTCGGTCGATCTCGGTCTCGCGACTGCCATCCGCCCGTTGGTCGGTCCACAGTGCGGAGAGAGGGCGGTGCCCGGCGCCAGAGCGGAGAAGAGGGCGCCCTGGACGTACGGGTAGGTCTCCACTGCGGCCCGCACGGCGGCGCAGGTCGCCCTGTGGTGCGACGAGGAGGCGTCGAGGTGTCGGGGTGGTGCGGGGAGGTGTCGGGGTGGTGCTGAGAGGTGTCGGGGTGGTGCGGGGAGGTGTCGGGGTGGTGCTGAAGGTGTCGGGGTGGTGCTGAGAGGTGTCGGGGTGGTGCTGAGAGGTGTCGGGGTGGTGCTGAGAGGGTGTCGGGGTGGTGCTGAGAGGGGCCCCGGAGCCATCTTTGTGGTTTGAGGTGTCTGGAGGTGTCTCGGAAGGCCTTAGGCGCGCCGCGCGACTCCTCGCCCCTCCGCCGCCGCGCAGCCCGCACACGTCAAACAGGTCGAGCTCGCGCCACCCGCCCTGCGGCCTCGCGATGCCCTCGGTCTGCACCGTGAAGCGCTCCAGCGCCGCAGCCGCCTCGGCGGCGAGGTCGGCGGCGGCCCCCTCGAGCGGCGAGAGGAGGCACTCGTACGCTCCGCGCGGGCGAACGCCGCCCGCCGGCGGGGGTGGCACGGCGGACAGGTACTCGACGGGATGCTGCCACGGAGCTCCGCCGCGCCACGCTCCGCTCTCTGCCGCTCGAGTTAAGACCTGCAGTCCGTGGCGGCGGGCAGCAGCGCCGGCGGCGCCGCGCTCAGAGAGCAGCAGGTAGCCGAGCGACGATGCAATCGCGGGCTCCTCAGCGTGCACGAGCGCCGCGTCGGAGAGCATCTGCCTCGCGCGGAGCAGGTCGCCAAACGAGCGGAGGTAGGACGCATGGTGGTAGGCGACTTCTGCGCTGGCCGGCTCCAGCCTGCTGGCGCGCTCGTAGGCCGCAGAGGCGGCGCGACGCTGCTCGCTCGCCCTCGCGTGGGCCGCCGCCGCGGCCGCCGGGTCGGTCGTGCCGGCAGCCTCGGACTCGAGCGCCTTGGCCGCCTGCTCGGCGTCGAGCGCCACGCCAAGGTGGTCGGCGTCGCTATCATGCTCGCGCTGTTGCGTGCCGCCGGCCGCGATGGTGACCCGGGAGGGCGCGGACGGCATCCCTGTGGCAGAAACCTGCGGCTGAAGCGCGCTGCTCCGCCCAAACCGCGAAGTTGGAGCCTGATCGCACAATAAAAGGAAAAAGAAAACTGATCGGCCCTGGATGTGATCTGTGATCTGTAAGGGTCCGCCCGCAGGCGCATTTTGTATACCGAGGCGGTGCCCGGTGCCGAACCTGTCGGACCTTAAGACAGCGTTGTAGATCCCTGGGCGAGGGCGGTGGTGTCCCCGTCGGGTCAGGGCTGAGGGCGGGGGAGGCCAACCCGATCTCTCCGGCGTCCCGGGAGCGTGATTGACACCTCCCCCTGTGCCAACAGCCCCGTGGAGGGAGACCGCTCGTCTAGCCAATCAGCCTTAAGCGAGCGGTCTGGCCGTTGGAATGGCCGAGTTTGGTGTGGACTTGCGTCCTCGCATCGATCGTGGTTGGTTATACACAAAGAAGCGTTGCTGTATGAAATAACAGAACAACCACCATGAGCCACATTTTTGTCTGGAAAGGGGGAGGTCTGTGACCTGCCTAGTAAGCCGGGCATGCGAGGGCATGCGCGGCCTTTCGGAGCCCCCTTCCCCTGTCGGCTTAGTACGGTTGGTCAGCGCGTCTCCGTCTGAAGTCGTCTCGAGGCTTCCGAGCTGATCCATCCATCCGCTTGCGCTTTCGCATCTTTTGTTTCGGCGTCATCAGCTCCTCGTCCTCGTCATGCTGCTGGCTCGCCCCCTCTCCCTGACTCATCGAATCGCTCCGTTCGTTCTCAAATCGCCCCCGCTTCCTCGGCGGCTGGGACGTCTCGTGCTCTGGCTGTTCCTCGTCTACGTCCATCACTGTAAACTCGTCGTCTGCCTGGCTGCCATCGTTCGGATGGCCCGTTTCGGGTGGTTGCTCGCTCGGTCCTGGCTCTGCTGCGCTGTCGGGTGTCTCCTCGTCGTCACTCCTTGCGCCCTCGTCGCTGTCGTCGTTGTCTTGGCCGGCGCGGGCTTGACTAGTTTCGGTCCCCCTGTGCCCGAGCCGAAGTTCGAATCGTATTCGATTCATGAACCGCTGCGCCGCGAGCTGGTTCCGCCGTTCTCTCCTCGCGCGCGCCCGTTGGCTGCCCTGGCTGCTCTGGCTCCCCTCGCTCTCGCCCCCCTGGCTCTGTTGGCTGTACTGACTCTGGCTCCCCCGGCCCTCCGCCTCTTCCTCCGTTGCCACGTCGGGAAGCTCGAAGAACTCATCGTCGATAAAGGCCATCTCGTCGTCCGCCGCGGCGCTCTTATCTCTCTCGTCGTCTCCCTCGTCGTCGTACGTCTCGCTCGCTGGCGGCTCGCTCTCCATCGGGTTCGTCGTCCCGCCTTCGGGCGTTGGGCCGTGGACTGCCTTGTCGTGCTCTGCCGTGTTCCACGGCTCGACCCCAGCTCCCTGCGCTTCGCGCACCGCGTCGAGGGTCCGCTGTGACACTTGCCTCTCGTGCCCGTGCCGAAACCGCAGTAGACTGAGGTGCCCGATCTGGTATGCCGTTGTGCCTTTGAGGGCTCGCGGGCCTCTCGGCACCCCTTTGTCTGCCCTCGGCTTGCGTGGCTTTGGGGTGTCTCCACGTTGCTGCCCCTCTCTGCGCCGCTCGTCTCGTACGCCGATGAGCTCTCGCGCCATGGCTGCGAGGCTGTCCCCGTGGCACAGCCTCCCCTCTCGACACGAGGGCGAGCATCCGAGCCGCACCACCTTGGCGTTGCCGCGGCTGGATGTGAGGCTAATGACTGCACACACAAGTGATGAAGTGCTCATAGGTGCAGCTGGCGAGTCTTTTCCCCTCCGTGTCGCGATGCGCTCCCCGCTCCCGTTTGCTCGTGTGCAGGTGGGGACCCTGTCCTTCTCCCACCCCTCGTTTGGCGTGCGCGTTTTATTTATTTATTTATAGTCTTCCTCCCGCTGTGATTTTGTGTCAGCTCTGTGCTTGATCTGAGAGAGAGAGATCTGCCAACATACACAAAGAGAGAGAAAGAGACGCGTAGGGCCTTTACCCTTTAGGGGCCTAGAGAACTTGGAGAACACACTCCCTTTTTCTCCCAGTATACACAAAAGAAAACAAAACGTGAATCGGCGGAGTAGCGCCCGCCGAAGACTCGCCGCCGCAGGGCGCCGCAACTCGCGGCAATATGCCCGGCGACAAGCCGCAGCGGGGCGGCGAGGACAATGCCCGGCTCATACACGCCGTCGAGCTGGATCGGCCCACGCCCTCCACGGAGCCGCACGTAGACGCGGCGGCGCCTTTAGCTTCAGACGGCAAGACCTGGCCGTCACATGCCTTCATCGCAGCCGCCTCTGCCTTGCTCCTCATGCCTGCAGTAGTTCTCGCGGGCGCGTCGTACTACCTGCTTCGACCGCCGCCGCCGCCGCCCTCCCCACCGCCGCCGATCGCACCTCCGCCGCGGCTGCCACCTTCAACGCCTCAGCCGAGCCCGCCGCCGCCGCGGCCGCCATCGCCCCCGCCACCGAGCCCGTTGCCCCCTCAGCCCCAGCAGCCAGTGGTGTACCCTCCCCCGCCGGTGGTGAATGGGGACGGCCTGCTCACTCACGAGAGGTGCCACGCCATGCTCCGCGACAACTCGCACCACTTTCGGAGGATGTGGGACGAGCGGGGCTGGGCCAAGGCGGGGCCGGGCCGCCCGTCCTGCTGGGACGTGCAGCGGTTTAGCGGTGGGCAGAAGGGAGCGAGCCAGCCTGCGAGCGCCTTCTTCGACGGCGTCGCGACTGGGCGACACTGCTCTCGCACACGCTGGATGCACTTTTACAACAACAGGGACGCTGTCGTTTTCCGACGCGACGGGACGCCGGATTTCTCGAGGCGCGCGCCGGCAATCTTGGGGTTTGACGACGGCGACGGCTCGATTGGCGGGTTGTGCGAGAGCAGGGGCTGGGGCGACACCAAGCTACAGCGCTGCGTCCGCGCCAACCTCCAGATACTCAGCATCGATGCGAGTGACTACAATCTTTGTCGGAACTTGGAGTGGCAGGCTTGCGCAGCGCAAGGCAAGCTTGCGAATCAGGACGGCAACCTGATCGCGTTTGCCGCTGCACCTGGGTCTCTGCACACAGGCGGCAGCTACGGCCACCTGTTTAACCGCTGTTCCGGCTGGACTCCGACCGGCGTCGATAGCGGCACCTTTCCCAACGCGGGGTACGCAAACGACGACATTTTCTACCTGGAGACGTGCCTCTTCAGCCAGATCTGCGAGAATGGCGAGGAAATTTTCTCACTGGCAGCTGGCCAGCAGTGGCGCTGCCGCTTCTCGCAGGAGAAGGTCTACGAACTGCAGCAGATCTTGACGACCCCGGTGGCGCCCGAGCCGTGGGGTGCGCCGGTGTGCCACTTCAAGCCGGGGAGGGCTGGCTGAGTGAGTGAGTCCTCGCAGATGAGAGAGAGAGTAAAAAAGTCAGCCGAAACTGTACAAGGGTGTTAACCACGTGTCGGGGATGTGTGTCGGGTGTGTGTGTGTGTGTGTGTGTGTGTGTGTGTGTGTGTGTGTGTGTGTGCATACGCTAATTACACCAGTTCGCTACCCCTTGTTGGCGGAGGGCACAGCAGCAGGACGCGCAGCAGAAACCGTACAGCTGCCGACGAGACGCGCCATCGACGTCGGTCTTTGGGGCCTGCACGAATAGCACTTGCTCGTGGGTAGGGCAGCAACCGAGCAATTTCGGACGCCGAGCCATCTCAGCAGTCTGTTGAACGTGCCAAGCGAAAAGTCTTCGAGAGGAAGGCGGAAGACCTGAGCTTGTGGCATGCGGTCAGCCCATTCGATCGCTTCCGATTGTGAGCCCACGACGCCTTCCGAAAACCACGTCCACGCCCCGTCGTGCGATACGGGCATGTGCAGGTCGGGGTTGTCGTGCGTCTGTAGACGCATCCCGGCGGAATCGATGTTGCCTTGACGGCTCTTGGCAAAGGCGATGCGGCCGCTGCGGTTCGAGCCCCCCTCCATGACTGGCGTCGACAGGTCGCGTCGGAAGTTGACAATGACCTTGGCAGAGGGGAAGAGCGACAGCAGCCGCTCCACCGGCGGGAAGCGAATCTCCTTGAAGCCGTGGATCAACGCGGGAGGTCTGTCGCGCACTAAATTCCGAAGCCACATGCACACCAGACCGTGCGTCTCTCTCGCGTTTGGCGAGTTGGCCCAAGCCTGATGCCACGCTTCAGCGCCGGTGCCCATCCAACTCGCGTGGTCGGTCATGCTCACCGCCGCCGCGAGCAGCCCCAGCAACTGGCCATTCTCGCCTGACAGACTAATCCCGGTCACGCTGTTGAGAAGCTGCAGGATGGTCGTTGATCCAGAGTGACCAGTACAGAACACAAACACCCACTGTGTGTCGCAGGCCTGGGCCAAGGGTTTGTCCAGCGGGTCAATCGGCCCTGATGGCGAGGCCGGCGGCGGCGGCGAGGGCGAGGGCGAGGGCGGCAGTGGCGGTGGTGAAGACAAAGACAGCGTCTCAGGCTGAGCTTGAGGCTCAAGCTGCGAAGCTGCGAGCAGGAGGAGGAGGACCGCAGTGCCGGCTGCGGCGCATGCTGGGATCGCCCTCCTCGACTCTGGAAGAGCAGCCGACGACTCCGCTGCCCAATTGCCTTCGTCAAGGGCCGCGTACCGAACCGCAGGACGCGCAGGCGGCCGCTTTGGTCGCGTCTTCCGCGGCGCGCGCGTGCCGTCGCTGGGCAATGCGCGAGTCGGCAGCGGACTCATCGCGTCGGCAAGCGCCCGCCGACGAGCATGTTCACAGCCTTGTTATAGAGAAGAAATACGTCCTATGGCGCTGTGCGCTGGTCTGTGAGAGGTTGAGATGCGAACCCTGGAGGCCCTGGGGATTCACAGCCCCTTCGAGAGAAAGAATACCTGCGCCGCTGCGCTGCGGAGCGGGCCGAGATCCTCGTCTCTTTTTCTTCTGTGTGCCGAACAGGGGGTTCGAAGGAAAAAGAAACCACAAGTGGATCCCCGGGGGGCACGTAAATTAAACATGCACGGCGGATGCCACACACGAGGCGGCGGCGGGCGGGGTGGGGGAAGCAAGCAGCAAGGTTGTCGTACTCGACAGGATGTTGGGTATGGGACAGAGTCAGCACGGAGCGGCGGATATAGCTTGTGGCCGCCGGGAGTTGGAGAGCGCCCCTCCACTCACTGGCAAGTGCCGATCGCCGTCGCGAGGTCGCAGGCGGCCTGGCCGAGGGGGTTGTTGCTAAAGGCGCATGACGGCGCGGGCGGCGCCGTCGCGGTCGGGTTGCAGCGGCCCTGGCCGTCGGCCGTCGGGCCGCAGTCGCGCGGCTTGAGGAAGCGCGAGGCGTAGGCGTCCTCGCACTCAGCGCCCTGCGGGACCGGCAGCAGCTTGGTAGTAGCGACGCCCATCGCCTCGAGCGCCGCCTCGGCTCGGGCGACGGCCGCGGGGTCGGCCACCGGCTCGCGCGAGAGGATCCACAGGCCCGCGTTGTTGATGCCGAGCTCGCGGGGCGTGCACTTGTACGTTGACGGGTCAAACGGGCTCCCGTCGGTCGGCACGTCTGGCTGGCCGCCGCTCACCGCCACGATGGAGTACTGTCCCTCGGCGTCGGCCTCGATGTACACCGGCCAGTAGGGGCCGGCGAGGAGGTTGGGCAGGAAGCACGGCGCCACCGACAGCTTGTCAGGCTGGGACTCGTCGGCGATGCGGGCGCAGAGGGTGCCGCCGCCGTTAACCTTTGTGCGCTTGTCGTCAAAGGTGGCCTCGTTGTAGACGGTGACGACGGTGCCGCCAAAGAGCGGGACGGTGGCTCCCTCGAGGTTGTAGGTGGCGGTCACGCAGAAGAGCTGCTCGGCGGGCTGGTAGGAGTTGACCTGCTGCTTCTGCACGTACCTGGACAGAGGAGCAGCGCGGGCTGGGGTTGGAAAGCTGGCGGTGGAGGAGGCGGCGGAGGGCCGGGCGAGCGGTGGAGGAGGAGATGGAGGGCTGGGCGAACTGGGTGGAGAGGCGGCGAGGGTGGACGTGGCGAGTGCTTACCACGTTGCGCGTGTGTACTCGTCGAGGGAGAGGGAGAAGGATGCGTTGTTGACGGTGTTTATCTTGGGGCAGAAGAACGGGTCCAGGGGCAGCGCGAACGGCGAGGTGGCGAGGGCGAGCATTTAGGCAGAGACGAGTAAGGATCGCCGAGCTTCAGCTGTCTTCTTCCACTTTTCACAAAGGAGCAAGCCGGAGGACGACGGCGTGTCGGATCTGTGTGTCCGAGGAAAAGGAGAGGACAAAAGAAACGGCAAGCAACAACACAAAAGAGAAGTGTTGTAGTGGAATCTCTCTTCTTTCCTACTCTCGCACCGACTTTCATACAGTTATCCGCGTGCTCATCTCTGCTCCGTCGTCCGCTGCCTTCGCGAGTGAAGTGAAAAAGAAAAACTTGCTGCGCTGACTGACGTGTCCAACTTGCTGCGCTCCTGACACCACACACGTGGAAATGCTCCGCCTTCTCGTGACCTGCGTCTGCGCCGTCGCGGCCGCCACTGCGAGCGCGCCCGAGGACGCGCCACTCAACCTCTGGTCCGGCGTGACGGTCGGTCTCAAGTCGGACGACGCCTCAGTCGAGAAGGGCGCCGGCGAGCAGTACCAGTTCCAGGCGGACGTAAACAAGCTGATGGACATCATCATCAACAGCCTGTACTCGAAGAAGGAGATCTTTCTGCGTGAGCTGATCTCGAATGGATCCGACGTGCGCCGCCGCCACCCCTTCCACGCTCCTCGCACGCCACTTCGGCCAGCTTTGCGGCGAGAGCCGAGAGCGCCACCCGCGTGCCGTGGCCCACTGCCCGCCGCCGCCGCCGACTGGCCGCCGTGCCCGCCGCTGCGGCAGCTCTTTTCCACCCGCTGCTGTGCTCTGTGCCCGATGTCGTCGCCCGAGCCCCTCGCCCGCGACTCGCTGCCTCAAACCCATCGCGCGCGCGCTCCCGCGCCCGCCAGCCTGCCCACTCTCCTCGTGCCTCGCGCTTTTGCAGGCGCTCGACAAGGTGCGCTTCATGTCGCTGACGGACTCGGCGGTCCTCGGCGAGGGCGACACCTCCAAGCTCGAGATGAAGGTCCTCTCCCCTCCCCGCGCCCCGCCCGCCCGATGCTGCGCGCGCGCGCCCGCCAGCCCTCCGCCTACCGCCAGCCCTCTCTGCCTGCCGCCAGCCCTCTGCCCCACCGCCAACCCTCTGCCCCACCGCCAGCCCTCTGCCCCACCGCCAGCCCTCTGCCCTACCGCCGCCCCGGGCCTCGAGACATCTCACTCCGGCCTTCGCCTTCCCCGTCGGCAGCTCATCGCGGACAAGGAGGCCAAGACACTCACCCTCATCGACCGCGGCTGCGGCATGTCCAAGGAGGATCTCATCAACCACCTCGGTGCCGCCACTGCAACCAGCATGACCACACCTCCCAGACGCCTCCTAGACCCTTCCAGGACCTCACCCGCCACCTCGGCGCGCAGCCGCATCGTCGCTCTGCGCCGATAGCATGCCGCCCCGACCCACTCTCTCCGCCCCGCCCCGCCACCCTCCCTCCCACCGCCCTCCCCCCACCGCCCACCCTCTCCTCCCACCGCCCACGCCCGCAGGCACGGTCGCACAGTCGGGCACCTCCTCCTTCATCGAGGCCTTCCAGCAAGGCACCCCGCCCACTCACCCGCCCCCGCGCGCCGCCCCTCCCTCCCGCCCCGCCCCTCCCTCCCGCCCACCCGCCCGCCCCGCTCCACCCCCCCCTCCCCCCCCTGCCGCCCGCCCGCCCGCCCCTCCCTCCCGCCCGCCCGCCCGCCCTCGCCGATCAAGCCGCCCGCT
>NW_005200690.1:888157-896690 GCF_000372725.1 Emiliania huxleyi CCMP1516 | reverse complement strand
AAAATGTAGAAAAAAGGAGGGGGCACACCAACACCAGTGGTTTTCTGGGGAATATCCCCCGCAAGGGACACGGCCTTTCTCAAGTATAAAAGAGGGAAAAAGGGGGGTATCGGTAGAGCACTGAACCTATCAAACCCCCGCGTAAAAACGCGTAATGAGCAAGAAAATCGGTAAGGTGTGGCCCGGTGCATACACCCCCATCCCCAAACACACACACACACCCCACACCCCACACACACACACACTCCTCCTCCGCCGCCGCCGCCGCCTTCCCGCCCTCCCCCCGTCCTCTCCCCACCACCCCCATGCCCTCCCCACCACTTCCCCACCACTCCCCGACCCTCGCCTGCCCCGACCCTTGCCTGCCCCGACCCTTCCCGCGCCTCGCGCCTGCAGGCGAGGAGCTCGGCCGCGGCACCAAGATCGTGCTCACCCTCAAGGAGGACTGCCTCGAGTTCCTCGAGGAAGAGCGGCTCAAGGGGCTCATCAAGCGCTACTCCGAGTTCATCAACTTCCCAATCTACCTGTACACGACCAAGGAGGAGGAGGAGGAGGTGCCCACACACCCCGCCGAGATTAGACGAGATCGGCCGAGATTAGACGAGATCGGCCGAGATCACGCCGAGATCACGCCGAGACTGGCCGATCATGCCCGAGCTCGCCCGAGATTGGCCGAGAGTGACCGAGATTGACCGAGATTGACCGGACGCGCAGGTGCCCATCGAGGAGGGCGACGAGGACGACGAGGAGGGCGAGGACGAGGAGGAGGACGAGGAGGAGATTGAGGACGCAGAGGAGGAGGACGACGCCCCGAAGACAAAGAAGGCACGCCTCCTCCTCCTCCCCCTTCACCACCACCACCTCCTCCTCCTCCCCCTTCACCACCACCTCCTCCGCCACACCACCTCCGTCACGCCGCCGCCACCGCTCTCGCGGCCCTCTCGCCGCCACCGCCACCCTCGGCTGATTTCGGCTGCCCTCTGGCTGACCTCGGCCGATCTCCTGCTGACCTCGGCCGATCTCCGGCGGTCAGGTCAAGAAGACCGTCTCCGACTGGGAGCTGGTCAACGACGCAAAGGCGCTCTGGACGCGCAACCCGTCCGACATCACCGACGACGAGTACAAGTCCTTCTACCAGTCGCTGACCAAGGACGTCGGCGAGCCGCTCACGCACACGCACTTCTCCGCCGAGGGCGAGGTCGAGTTCAAGTCGATCCTCTGTGCGCGCCGCCCTCCGCCCTCTCCGCCCTCTCCACCCGTCCCCTCGCAGTGCCGCCTGACGGCCTACGCAGTGCCTCCTGGTCCACGCCACCGACCTACCCCCACCCCTGGCCAACCGCGAGCGGCGCTCATCCCCCTGCCCTCACCCCCCGCCCCACCCGCCCCTCCCCGCAGACATCCCCAAGGAGGCGCCGTACGACCTGTACAACGACTACTACAAGAAGCAGTCCAACCTCAAGCTGTACGTGCGCCGCGTCATGATCACCGACGAGTTCGACGAGCTGCTGCCGCGCTACCTCGGCTTCATCAAGGGAGTGGTCGACTCGGACTCGCTCCCGCTCAACGTGTCGCGTGAGATGCTGCAGCAGAACAAGGTGCTCAAGGTGATTGGCAAGAAGATGACGCGCAAGGCGCTCGCGGCGGCCAAGGCTGATTCACGGCCTCCCGCTCGCCGGTGCGCAGCAGCTCTCTCCTCCTCGTAGGCGCTCGCGATGATCAAGGCGCTCGCCGACGCCGACAAGAAGGACGACGACGACGAGGACGAGGAGGAGGGCGAGGTGGAGGAGAAGGAGGACGAGGCGGACGAGGAGGAGGGCAAGTACGAGAAGTTTTGGAAGGCGTTCGGCAAGTACATTAAGATGGGCCTGATCGAGGATGCGGCGAACCGGACTCGCCTCGCCAAGCTGCTGCGGTACGCGACGTCCAAGTCGGGCGACAAGGAGATCTCGCTCGAGGAGTACGTCGCCAACATGAAGGAGGAGCAGAAGAACATCTACTATATCTCGGGCGAGGACAAGGAGTCGCTGCTCAAGTCGCCGTCGGTCGAGAAGCTGCTCGCCATGGACTACGAGATCATCTTCATGACGGACTCGGTTGACGAGTACACGGCGCGGGCCCCCTCGCCCACCACGCCCACCCCGCCCCACCCCACCCACCCACCACACGCGCACACGCACCACCCCTCGCACTGCGGCAGCCCCACGTCCGGAGGCGTATCTCCCCACGCCCAACCGCCCACCGCGCTGCAAGGCGAAGACACTAACACCAACCCACCCGCCCCTCCCCGCAGACATCCCCAAGGAGGCGCCGTACGACCTGTACAACGACTACTACAAGAAGCAGTCCAACCTCAAGCTGTACGTGCGCCGCGTCATGATCACCGACGAGTTCGACGAGCTGCTGCCGCGCTACCTCGGCTTCATCAAGGGAGTGGTCGACTCGGACTCGCTCCCGCTCAACGTGTCGCGTGAGATGCTGCAGCAGAACAAGGTGCTCAAGGTGATTGGCAAGAAGATGACGCGCAAGGCGCTCGCGGCGGCCAAGGCTGATTCACGGCCTCCCGCTCGCCGGTGCGCAGCAGCTCTCTCCTCCTCGTAGGCGCTCGCGATGATCAAGGCGCTCGCCGACGCCGACAAGAAGGACGACGACGACGAGGACGAGGAGGAGGGCGAGGTGGAGGAGAAGGAGGACGAGGCGGACGAGGAGGAGGGCAAGTACGAGAAGTTTTGGAAGGCGTTCGGCAAGTACATTAAGATGGGCCTGATCGAGGATGCGGCGAACCGGACTCGCCTCGCCAAGCTGCTGCGGTACGCGACGTCCAAGTCGGGCGACAAGGAGATCTCGCTCGAGGAGTACGTCGCCAACATGAAGGAGGAGCAGAAGAACATCTACTATATCTCGGGCGAGGACAAGGAGTCGCTGCTCAAGTCGCCGTCGGTCGAGAAGCTGCTCGCCATGGACTACGAGATCATCTTCATGACGGACTCGGTCGACGAGTACACGGCGCGGGCCCCCTCGCCCACCCCGCCCACCCCGCCCCACCCCACCCACCCACCACACGCGCACACGCACCACCCCTCGCACTGCGGCAGCCCCACGTCCGGAGGCGTATCTCCCCCCGCCCACCCACCCACCCACCCACCCACCACCACCAACCACCACCACCACCACCACCATCACACGCGTCGTCGACGCGGGGCTCTCGCTCTCGGCTGCCGCAGGTGCAGCACCTCACCGAGTTCGAGGGCAAGCGGCTGATCAACGCTTCGCGGGAGGGCCTCAAGCTCGAGGAGGGCGACAAGGACAAGCGGCGCGAGGAGCTGTACAAGGACAAGTTCAAGCCGCTCACCGACTACATCAAGGAGACGCTCGGCAAGAAGGTTGAGAAGGTGATGATCTCCAAGCACCTCGTCTCGTCGCCCGTCGTCGCGCTCTCGGCCGACTACGGCTGGACCGCGCAGATGGAGAAGGTGATGAAGTCGCAGGCCTTCTCCGACCAATCCAAGTTTGAGTTTATGAAGTCGAAGCGCAACTTCGGCATCAACCCGCGCCACCCGATGATCGTCGAGCTCAACAGCAAGATCAAGGACGGCAGCGCGGACGAGGCGACGAAGGACTCCGTCCTGTCCCTCTACCTCTCGGCGGTGGTTGCCGCCGGCTACCAGCTGACGCCGGAGGACGCCGTCGACTTTTCGACGCGCGTCGCTTCCATCGTCTCGTCGTCGATCGGCGTGGCGGTCGACGCGCCGCTCGAGCCGGAGATTGAGGTGCAGGATGACGTGGTGGAGGAGGAGGAGGGCGAGGAGGAGGAGGAGGCGCGCGCACGCCCCCTCCCCCCCACCCCATCCACACACACACACGTGCGCACACGCACGCACATGCCGTCAGGACCCGCCCGCCACTGTCGCCGCACCTCGAGCGCCGCACACACGGTGCCGACGGCTGCGCCACGCCCGCCGCAGGCGGAGGACATGGATGCCGAGGAGAGCACCGACAAGGACGAGGTCTGAGCCGCTGCTGCCCGCGGCGAGGGGTGGGGCAGGGGCGAGAGAGCTCTCGGCGCAGTCGCGGCTCTCCCGCCGGCGCGAGATGCGGAGCAGGCTTCGCGCCCCTTCGGAGGGCGGCGAGCGGAGAGGTGTGCGCGGCGGGGGTGTCACCGCGCGTCGCCGAACGGCGGAGGAGTGTACGGTAGGGCGTGAACATATAGGTGAGCAAGATATGTGAAGAGATCTGAGAAGATTTGATTGAGGAGATGCCTCTCTGGGGGGGCTTGCCCGGGGCAACAGCTCCAGCTGCTCTCTGCAGCAGACCCTGCTGACTGCACGGCTCGTGACTCGCGTGTTGTGGAGAGTTTGACTTTGAGCCGCCACATAGGTGGGGTCACGGCGTCACGCAACTCTACTCTCGACCCCGACTCAAAGCGACTCTAACTAAAGAGAGGGCAGAGCGGGGCAGTGTGGGCAGAGAGACACAGCTCGCCCCAAAATGCCTGGCGCCGACTTGACGGCAGCATGGAGACGTGATGACCCGACAGTGGCACTCACACCTTGGCACCTGTTCTTGACGCCCCCCGCCGCCGCGGCGCGGCGCTCTGCGCGCCGGCCCTGCGGTTGGGCGGCTTCCAGTCTCCGCAGCCACCGTCTGGCGCGCCGCAACATCGCCAGCGCGACACCGGGTTTGGCTCTCTGCCGTGCTCCGCCGTCACCCACCCCATCCCCTGCGCGCCTCGCGACGCCCCCGCCGGTGGAGCCCCGCACGGCCCGCAGCCGCGCTCGAACGGCACAAAGGGCCCGCTCCCCCGGGCGGCGGCAAAGGCCCAGCCGGGCGAGCTCGGGTTCTTGAGCTCGTGCAGCACGAGGGATGCGTTGGAGAAGGCGCCGTGCCGGAAGGAGAGCCACGGGTGGTGCTGCACCATGAAGGGCGTGTTGACGAGCGTCACGTCGAGCGCGAAGCCCGACGCGCGGGCGAGCTCCCACACCCACCGCCCGTGCGTCGCGTCGAACGAGGCGGGGTAGCAGGCCGCGCTGCGCAGCGTGAAGGGGATGCGGAAACCGCGGCTAAAGTACATCCGGAGCGGCTGCGTGCGCTCGATCCGGCGCCGCCATTCGTCTGCCGGCCCTCCCGGCGCCGCGAGCAGCTCGGCGAGCGGCCGCGAGAGGCCAAAGAGAGGGCCGCTCGTGAAGGGGTACGGCCCGCTCGACGCCTCCATCCGCTCGAGCGCGCGCCGCGTCCCGCGCTGTAGCCCCTTGCAGCCCTTGAGAGGCTGCAGCGTAGCCTCCGCCCAGGCGTCATACGCAGAGTCGGCGCCCTTGCCTGGCAGCAGCCACTCGGGCCTCTCCGGCGCGGTGGCACTCGCGTTGCGCAGCACGTCGCGGCAGCGCTCAAAGCGGCGGCGCAGCCGGAGGGCGCCCGAGTCGTCGCAGAGCCAGCCGGAGAAGTCGACGGCGGGCTCCTCGCTCACCGCATTGTAGAACGCCTTCCAGAGCACGAGCCCGTAGTGGACGTGTGCGCTCGCTGCCCCGCGGTCGATGAGCCGCTGGACGGAGCGCAGGTCCTCGCTCAGGTGGTTTAGCTGGATGAAGGCGTCCGGGTCGGCGATGAGGATGAACCCGGCCGCAGGGAAGTGGCGAAGCGCGTGCCGGTACCACAGCACCTTTTTCCACGCGCAGAGGTAGAAGCGCTCGGGCATGTCAACGAACAGGAGGTCGCCGTGCGTGGCATTCTCGGCCAGCGCGGCAGCGTCGACGGCGGAGGCGTCCTTGCTGTTGCGCTGCGCGAGCAGGAAGCGCGTTGCGATGCCATGGCCGGGCGATGCGGTGCTCATAGCCTCGCGCACCCGCTCGCGCATGAGCCCCATCTTGCTACTGGTCGCGCGGCCGCTCTCAAAGGCGACGACGGTGCTCATGACGCCGAGCGCAATCACGGCTTGGTCTGGGGCCACCGGCACCGCCATTGTGGCCGCGAGCCTGGCCCGAACGCGTGTTTCATCACCGTGCGCGGAGCGGGGGGTTCCGAGCGGTGATGTCACCGGAATGTGTGTGTGATCTGTGATCTGTGAGGGTCCGCCCGCAGGCGCATTTTGTATACCGAGGCGGTGCCCGGTGCCGAGCGCAGGCAGAGCCCACAGGTCGGACCTTAAGACAGCATTGTAGATCCCTGGGCGAGGGTGATGGCGTCCCCGTCGGGAAGGGCTGTCTGCAGTGGTGGTCTACCGTCACCCCGCCAGCGGCCCGGCGGGTTCGGCTTAGACCTCCACTGTCTGTCGGCGCCAAACCACCTCCCACCGAGGCGGGCAGGTTCCACGCGTGAGCAGACTGCCCCGTTGGAGGTAGGCCGCTCGTCTAGCCAATCAGCCTTAAGCGAGCGGCCTGGCCGTTGGAATGGCCCAAGACCGTCCCCGTCGGGAGGGACTCTGGAAGAGGAGAGCAACCAGGTGCCCGGGGGCGTCCCGCCCACATCCGGATGACCTCTCCTCCTTCGACCAGCCGTCCCCGTGGTGGTCACGCGGCCTCTGGCTGGAACGGGATCTACCTCGCAAGCGAGTCACCCGGGCCGGCGCGCGTCTTCCGGGAGAGGGGCGGGAGCGAGGGACCTCCTTAGTAAGCCGGCATGCAGGCGCATGCACGGCCGTTCAGAAACTTTCCCGGCCGCTGGAATGGCTGCGCTCCCGCCCCTCACGCCGGGTGGACAAGCGGGGGGAAGGTCAATGACCTGCCTAGTCGCCCGACATGCCAGGCATGCCGACCTTTCGGAGCCCCCCCTCGTAGACGTGTGCCGCTGGGATCATTCCAGTACGCCCGAGGGCGACGGTCCCCGGTAGTAGACGTTGGCGCCGAAGAGGGAGGAGACGCCGAAGGACGGGTAGTCGGCGGTCATGCGGGGGAAGGAGGAGTCGGCGAGCAGCAGGGAGGAGAAATGCCTGAGAGGGTGGGGAGGGAGGCGTGAGGCGCGAGGTGAGGGGCGTGGGGGCGCGGGGCGCGGGGCGTGCGTGGGACGCGAGGCGTGAGGCGCAGGGCGTTGGGCGGGAGGACGCGGGGCGTTCGAGGTTGGTCGGTTGTGTTTTGTGTGTCTGTATGTGTGTGTGTATGTGTGTGTGTGTTGGTTTGTTTGTGCGAGGGCTGGGCGGGGCAGGGCAGGGCGGCGGCGAGCGGCGAGCGGCGTCGGCGAGATCGGCGACGAAGAGAGGCGATGGTGACGTACACGGCGGCAGTGTTCACGGCAGCAGCGCCGGTGGCGGCCCCGCGCAGCGGCGGCGGCGCCCTGAGTGAGGCAGACTGCCCTGCACAGCCTGCTGGGAACGCTCCCGACGAGCGGCGAGCCATGCGGGCCCGCCGCGGGCGACGCGGGCGGCGAGCCGACACGCGTGTCGCAGGCGTAGACAGCAACTGGCGAAGCGAGGCGGCCGGCGCCGGCCCCGGAGGCGGCTGCAGTAAGAGCAGCGAGGCAGAAGTCACTGTCCAAGGCGTACTGAGCAGGCTGCCATCGAGCAGCGCGCCATGCGGGCCTGCCGCCGGCGACGAGATTGGAGAGCCGACAGGCATCGAAGAGGTAGGTACTGAGGAGGGCCATCGCGCCCGAGGCGGTCCGCGCCGGCCCTGCAGGCCGTCTCAGAGAGCCTGGCGAGGCTGTACAGAATGCCAAGAGCATACTGAGCAGGCTGCCATCGAGCGACGAGCCATGCTGGCTCGTCGCAGGCGATGAGGTCGAGGAGCCGATCGGAGCGTCGCAGAGGCTGCCGACCACTGCCGTTCGCCCTCGGGCCCAGGGGTGGAAGGCAAGCTTCCTGGCGTTTCTGGCGAGCGTCCAGACGTCGCAGAGCATCCGGCAGGCGCGCAGCGACCCAAATTTTTGCTCACCGCACGGCCGTGCGAGCCGTCGGTCGGTGGTGATGGTCGGCGTCGGCGCGCGCCGACCGACGCGGCGGCGGTGGGCGTCATGTGGCGGGCGTGGGAAAGAGCAGTGTCCGAATTGCGGCGGACGTCCGCTGTGTGTGGTCGTGCTAGTGTCTGGTGTCTACTAGAGCCCCGAGTAGAGGGGGCGTTCCGCTGCTAGGCTAGTAGGGTGCCCACAGGACCCAAAAGAAAATAGCTTTGCGACTCAAAAAGGGACGCACGCGGCAAATCTGATGTTGGCCAGTTCCAATAGGAGCGAGGCCTCTTCCGTTGGGGGACCGAGTACATAGGAAACGAGGGTTCCCCATTGTGAGCCGCTCCAGCGCGAGCGTGACACTGCACTTGGCGCCGAGCGCCCGCGGCTCAGACCTTGTGCAAGCCACCCCTCGGTGGAGGCACCGGTCCGGACCGATGGCGCTCGGTGTGGAGCAAGCAAGACCCCCCCCCCCGCCATCGGCGCGCGCCCGAGGTTCAAAAGGCCGCCAGGAGCACCAAGAGGACTCCTCCTGGGTGCCTCCAAGGGGGCTTCGACCGGGCCCGGGTGGGGGGGCGGGTTGTCCCGGTTGCGGACCCTTTCTGAGGCCCCCGGGGGGGGAATCACACCCCCAAAAATGCCCCTTGGGGGGGAAAAAAAAAATGGC
>NW_005200690.1:861426-888057 GCF_000372725.1 Emiliania huxleyi CCMP1516 | reverse complement strand
CAGCCGGGGGGGGGGGAGGCCGGCGGGGACCGAAGACCGAGCCACGGCTAGAAAGGGAAAAAGAAGGGAGGAAGGGCAGGGAGCGCGGGGGAGACCGGGCGGCAGTACTCGCCTCGCAAGGCGCGCACCGGCTGCTCTGGCTGCTGCGCCGGCGGCCGCTGCGCTGGCCGCTGCTGTGCCGGCTGGCGGGCGGCACGGCCGCCGGCGGCCGCTGCACCCGCGCCTTCCCTCGCGGGCGCCGTCGCGCCGCGCGCGCCCAACTCTGCTGGTACACGGCACGCGTCGTCACACAGCCGCGGAGAACAGGCGGTGCTGTGCGCGAAGGGCGCGCGATCTCGTACTTTTAAGGCTGGATCCGGCCATTCCAAGGGTATAACCTTTGAGAATCCCCAGCGTCCCACCCTCCTAGTCACACTCTCAATATCTCGACGCACTAGCCAACATGAAGTGCTGCGATCTGGAGTGCCCCATTTCTTTTTCCTTTCTTTTTTTGGGTCCTGTGGGCACCCTATGCTAGGGGAAACCCGGAGCGCAGAGCTAACCCTCGGGCACCCGTGTTTACTTTACAGCCCTTTCCCTGCGAACACGCACCCCCCCTTAGGGGTCAGGGCTCTCTAGCCCGTAGCCCGATGCCGATCATCCTGCATCCGGCCCGCTGGGTACGCTTCTTAGCTCCCCGGCCCTGGATGTGAGGTTACCGACTGCACTCCAAGTGCTCCAAGTACTCAAGCCGTCATCTGTCAGCTCCCCCCCCCCCCCCCCCCTCTCCACCAGGGGTGAGGCTCGGCTTGCTCTGGTCAGCTTACGAGCCGATGTTCTGTATCTGCTGCGTTGTCGTCGACAGAAGAGTTTAGTTCGTGCGGCTCATCCAACAAAGGCGGTTGTACTCCTTGGGGCCCACAAGGTCTCGGAGGTACTCGATCGCCTCGGCGTCACCGAGCGTATGTGCCTTGTCGGTGGAAGCATGCCGCAGCTTGACCTCCTGGAGCCCCTGTCGGCTGTGCCGCGCACCCCACTTGTTGTACAGCCAAAGCAGGTCGGACGGGTCGCACGCGTGCTCCAGCAGAGTCTGGACCCACTTGTGGTCAACCTGCGCCTCAGGCAGGTCAGAGGGGATGAGCTGTGGAGTACCGGTTAGGAGGCTGCAGCCTACTAGGTCAGAGATCTTGACCGAATCAACGGTGCTCTTCGCCTCGTCCAGGTGGCTCTCTTGCAGCCGTGGGATGTGCAGGCTCATGAGCACGTTGGCAGCATTGAGGTCGGCCTCATTGCGCGAGGGGGCCTCATTGCGCGAGGGGACGGGCAAGGAGTGCTGCGGGCACACTTCCTCCGGCTCAAGGTCCTCCGGCTCAATCTTGACCATGGGTTCTGGCTTGCCGCAGCGAGGCGTTCCCTCCTGTTCCCACTGCAGGTGGCTGAGCGCCTCAGAGTTCCCAAGGGCCTCCCACTGTGCGTCGCCGTCATCATAGACGACATAGTGAGTCTCGTCGATCACGGAGAAGTCCTTGATGCACCCTCGGAACCACATCTTCTCCGGTGGCCAGTAGATGCTCAAGCGCCGGCCGAGCACCTCTTGCCCGTACTGCTTGGCCCGTGCAAGCGCCGCCCTCTGCTCCGGATGGATGTGCATGACACGCCGGCTCGTTCGCCGATGCAGGGAAGTGGCATGCGAGGACAATGTACCCTCGCGGTCAAACGTGGTGCAGGGGACCAGCGCTGGCAGAGGGGGAAGAGAAGATGACTGAGTTGCGGCGCGTTTGTCCATCAGTACCTCACCCGCAACAGTTTTCTTCACCTTGCTTTTCTTGTACTTCACCTTGCTTGCCTTGTAGGCCTTGAGCTCGCTCCCCTTCATGTCGTGGATGGTTTCCCCGTCGTCAAACTCGATGCAGTGCTCAATCCCCGGGCACTTTCCTCCCTCAGTCACAAGCTTGATGCTCTTGACCACACCCCTGTGGTAGCGCATCCCCTCACCCTCCTTGAACTTGTGCATGACCGGATCACCCACCTTGAATTTGCTCTTGTACGCCTGCTTGTGCTGCTTGCGCTGCGTGGAAGCCGCGTCGCCGAGCCCGGGCTCCCTTGCCACCTCCTCCTTCTCGTTGTTGTAAACCTTGATGTCCGTCACCTCTTCCTCGTTGCCAGCCTCCTCGTGTGTCTCACCACCCTCGCCGGCCACACCCTCGAACGCCCCGCGGGAGCGCTTCTTCTTGCACGCCTGCAACTGCTCGTCAGCGGCGTTTGATCCGAGCGTCAAGTGGCCTTCCTCTTTCGGCGAGGGCATGGCGCGGCCCGTGAACTCGTCGAGGAGGTCGCCACCAGCAGGGATCCCCACCTGCCACAGGCCAGCGGAGGGCACCTGCGGCCCGCTCCAGTGAGACGGCTCGGGTGCGCCGTCAGAAATGCGGCGTCGTGCGCCACGCTCTTGGATCAAGCCCTGCTCGCACGAAACGCAGACAAGGACGGCCAGCGGGCGACAAACAGACGGGTGTGGCAGGCGAAGCCCCGACACTCGCTCCTCATCGGGGCGAGTGCAGAGGCAGCAAAGGGACATGGCAAAAGGGGCAAGGACAGGGCGGCTTGCTCGGACTCTCGATCCTTCCAAAATCGAACACACCAGAGGACCCACCCTAATTCCGAAATCAACGAAACCGTGATTGTTCAGCTCGTCATTTTGAGCTCGTCACCCAAGTATTTAAAAATCGCTGTGTGTGGCGGCGTGCCGTCCTCCCATCCCTCCCTTGGGTACGTTGTCTGTTGCCGTCTTCTCTTTCTTTCTTTCACAACAGTCAACACGGGGACGGGACTGGCGCGCGAAAAAGAATTTGCGCCGTCGTTTTGACCACGACGGCACGCTCTGTCTCTTCACAACACTGGACTCCGCCTCCGTGTCGTCTCCCTCTGACAGTGAGCCGCCTGCTGTGTGCTGAGCCTCCGTTACTCTAGCGACTAGCGTACGCTCGGCGCGCGCGGCGACGCGTGCGCCACGTGAGCCCGCAGCCCTGCTCTCTCCTACCACGAAGTCGCCCATGCACCTCAGGCCTCAGGCGCCCGCCCGCCCGGCCGGAGCAGCCCCCTGACGCGTCGCCGCAAGAGAGCCGCCGCGCTCGAATTGCGAATTGGCCGCCTTCCGCCGTCCCCCTCAATGCTTGCCGCTCGCCCCCCCCCCCCCCCAAATCTTCGCATTCACTTCCTACAGAATTTTACAACGAAGCTCCCTCCGGTCGGGAATAGCTACTCGTACCCCGACGTGGCGTTGCCCGCCCACGTCCAGACCGGCACATCCCCAATGTACTCCACGAAATCGGCGTGGTGCCGCGTCGGCCTCCCCTCGCCGTCTATCACCTTGAGAAGGGTGTACCCGCCAAAGGGCACGCAGGTCACACATCGGCGCGATGGAGGGATTCTTTGTGGGGGACGACGCCGTAGATCACATCTTTGACAGTCTCGGTACGTGCTTCCCGTGGATATCGATCCCGATGTTCCTCTGGGACGAGGCGATCCGCAGCAAGGGCGAGCTCGCGAGGCTCGTCTTCACGGGCCGCGAGCTGGCGATGGCCAACTTGCTGCTCGGCTACTTCGGGGTGCGAGTCTACGAGGACGCGGTGCTCACCATCGGCCCAAAGCACAACGACAATCCGTTCGTCCAGCACAACGTGTGGCACAGTCTGCGCAAGGGCATTGAGTCTCACCTCACCCACATGGAGAGCCAGCTCGACGCGAGTGGTGGCCCCTTCCTCTGTGGCGCCTTCTCCTTGGCCGACGTGTCGATCGTTCCCTTCTTCCAGCGCGCCTCGATCACGCTGTGGCTGGATGAGCTGCTGCCTCACTTCCCGGTGGCGGCAAAGTGGTGGGACGCGTGCAAGGCACGGCCTGCCTACGAGGAGTGGGTACCCAAGTACGGCGGGCCGAACGCGCCGCACATGGACGTCGCCGCCATGCAGCAGTGGATCCGCGAGCAGCGTGCGAGCCATCCTAAGTTTGACGCGGTGTACAAGGGCACCTACCCCGAGTTCACACCAGAGGTGGCCTGCTGAGCACGGCGATCGCCCACTCTTCTTCCCGACACTCCCGCCGATGCATAGCGCGATTTCTTTTTTAAGAATGCTCGCGCCGAGCCGAGCTAGGAGTGCTGGTCGCGTTGTGCTGGGCGACGGCCGCCTCGTGCGCGCACTGGCCAAGAAGGCCAAGGCGCCCGAGAAGGCGGGTGCTGCGCCGCCGCCTCCACCGTCGGGGACCGGCGTCGTGCGAGGCGCCAACATACTGAAGGACGGCGCGGACCCGCCGATCCTGCCCGACTCGGAGTATCCGGACTGGCTGTGGACAATGTGTGTGACCGCTGCATCACCGGAAGGAGCTTGCACCCACCCTCTCGCGCTCACGCTGCCCGTCCCGTCTCCCGCCGCGCAGACATCAGCCGAATCCGCCGTTTGAGGAGCTGCTGGAGAGGGCGGAGAGGGACGGGGTCGACTCGCTCGGGTACTTCGAGCAGCGGCTGCTGCTGCGCGGGTACAGCAAGAAGCGAATCAAGGAGCACAACGCCGAGCGAGGCAAGTAGGGAGATACGTAGCTGATCGTGTTGTGCCCGTCGCGAGCCGTTGGGGCGTGTGCGCTTTAGGCTTTTATCTCTATCTCGTCGCAGATAACATATTGTTATTCGCGGCGCGGCCCCGGAGATTTTTTGCACTGCATGGTGTGAACAAACACACGCTTTTCTTTCTCACGTGCCCTCGCAAAGCGCATCCACCTCTGCCGAGAGCGTGCGCATTGCGTGCTGCAACGCCCTGGCGCGCTCGAACAGGTGGCCCCAGAGCACCTCGTCGGTCGTGCCGGCTGCCTGCGCGCCAGCGCCGGCCTCGGCCCCCTTCACGGCGAGGCCGATACCCCGCGCCGGCTCCGACCGAACGGGCCCGCTTGGCTCGGCGCCAACATCGGCGGTCGTCGGCCGCTGGCAGAGGACGGCCGCCCACTCCTCGCACGCGGCCGTCATCGCTGAAACCTCGTCGCGCGCCGCGTCGACACCGCGCGCCGCGCCGCTCCAGCTGGCGCGTGAGGGCCGCCCCGCGGCGGCGTTGACGCTCCGCAGCGAGCGCGCCACCGCGTGCCTCACCCCGTGAAGCACCGCCTCAACAGATGCGACCTGATAGGAGCGGCTCAAAGTAACGGTGTGACTGAGGGACTGGCGGCGCGAGGGCGGTCTGAGGCGACCCGCTGCTGCAGCAGCCGCTCCTCCGCCGCCGGCTTGGCGTGCCTTGCCTTTGGGCTCATCGGCATGTCCATGGGCGCTGGACGTGGAGGCGCCTCCTCGCCCTCGGCCGCCCCCTCGGTCGTGGAGAGCGCCGCGCCCGGGGAAGGGGCGGGGAGGGACGTGGCCGGAGAGAGGGACGGGAAGGCCACGCCTTGCGACGCCGCGGGAGGGCAGCCGCGGCGGCGGGGCTCGATGGCGGTCAGCGGCGTCGCTGCTGGGCCGCGGCCGGCGGCATCGCCGCTCGACGCAGGCGGGGAGACGCCTAGGATCCTCACAGCCGACTGCGCTCAGGAGGTGGCGTCGCGTCACCGTCGTCGTGTCGCGGAGCATCCCGGGACCAGAGGCGGAGCACGTCGTGCGGGGAGTGCGGCGGGGCACGAAGAGCGGCTGGTCAGGCTGGGCACTGCCCTTCCGGGCGCGGTGGGGGCGGTCCGAGTCGTCAAAGAGGCGAACGGGCGAGTGCCTCGCGCCTCGTGCGGGCAGGCCGTCGGAAGGCTGCCTTGCCGCCGACGCGGGCGAGGCCGCCTTGGCCGCCAAAGAGTGTGAGAGCGCCGCCGCCGCCGGAGAGGAGCACGAGAGCGCACCCGCCGCCGGACAGCACGAGAGCGGCGAAGGGGGCACCGACCGCCCGCGCGGCGAGGCGCGCGACGAGGCGACCGCGGCGTGACGCGACGCCGCGTCGGCGCGTCTGTCGGACATGCCTCGGACAAGTCATGGACGTGTCCTGGCCAGGGCAGCAACCGCGCCGCCGCGCCGCCTTCGGGCGCTCCCGAGCTCGACGCGACACAAGTCGAGCTCGAGGGCGAGTGACGCCGCCTCGGCCCTCGCCGCGTCCACCTGGATGTGCCACGGACATGTCACGGACGTGTCGTGGACGTGGCCGGCTTCGGCCCCTCGCCGCGTCCCACCTCCGCCTCTGCCTCCTCGCGCACCGCCACCACCTCGGACGCGAGCGCCGCGAGTGCGTCTCGCCCCCTCGCCTAATTAATTAATTAGTCAAATAATTAGTTAAGTAGCGCCGCGAGTGCGTCTCGCCCCCTCGCCGCGGCCGCCGCCTCCGCCGCCGCCTGCGCCTCCACCGCCTCCACCGCCAACGGCTCCACCTCCGCTACCGCGCCCAGCGCCGCCGCAGCCTCGCCCGTGCCTGAGGAAAGCACCGGCGAGGCGCGCAGCTCGTCCGACGCCTGCGTCAGCCACTCGGGCTCCAGCGGCGCAGGCTCGCTCTGAGGCAGCGCCTCTCGAAGCGGACACCCCCCGACGCCCTGGTCGCTCGCGGCGCAGACGGCCGCGGCGGCGCATGCTGCAAGCGGCGCGTGCGCCGGCTCTATCCCCTCCTCTGCGAGGCGGACGCAGTCGAGGGCTCGCCGCACCTCGCCGGGGCTCGCCGCGGCGGCCTGCGGGGGGAGGCAAAGGGGGGCCCTCTCCGCGCGCTGGTGTGGTGGGGCGGCATTTGTGGGCTCTCCCCCCACAGCTCCCCACCCGAGGAGAGGCTAGGAGCGCCCCGCGGCGGCTGGAGCGGACGCGTCCGGTGCGCGTGGTGGGTGAGCACGTGGGGGTGGCTGTGTGGCTGGCGGCGGCCTGCGAGAGCAGGGCGCGCAGGTGTGCCCTTGCTCGCGGCGACGCGGGCGGCGAGCAGGACGTGCCACTCGTTGCAACCGGCCGGGCCGCCGCGTCCACCGCCGCCGCCGCGGTCGTGGAGCCAGCCTGGGCTTGTCCAGGCCCGTCCTCGATTGACGCCTCGCACGCCACGGCCACCACCGACGGCCGCCGCCTCGCGACTCGCCGCCACGCGCCCTGCAGCCTGAGCGCCGCCGCCGCGCGCGTCACACGCCCGAGTGCCAGCCGCAACGCGGACGCCTCGACTCGAGCGCAATGCGACCCCGCGCGAGCCTCGGCCAGCTCGGCTTCTGCCGCCGCCGCGCGCTTCCGCGCCCCCAGCGTGGCCTGCTCCGCAGCGGCCACCGCCGCGGCCACTCGCTCCGCCTCTCGCGCCGCAGCTGCTTCCGCCTCGGCCCGCGCCGCCGCCAACGCCACCTCTGCTTGCTCCCCCTCCCGGCAGCTCGCTGCCGCCGCAGCAGCAGCCCGCTCCTCCGCCGCCCTAGCGACTGCAGCCTCCCTCTCCTCCGCCGCCGCCACCGCCGCAGCAGCCTGCTCCTCCACCGCCGCTAGTCGCTCCTCCGCCGTCCTCGCCGCGGCGGCTTCCCGCTCCTCCGCCGCCCTAGCGACTGCAGCCTCCCTCTCCTCCGCCGCCGCCACCGCCGCAGCAGCCTGCTCCTCCACCGCCGCTAGTCGCTCCTCCGCCGTCCTCGCCGCGGCGGCTTCCCGCTCCTCCGCCGCCCTAGCGACTGCAGCCTCCTTCTCCGCTGCCGCCGCCACCGCCGCAGCAATCCGCTCCTCCGCCGCCGCCAGTCGCTGCTCAGCCGCCTCAGCAGCCGCCTCGGCGCCCGAGGCTTGTGCCAGGGCGCTCGCCGCCACCGTCTCCGCTGCGGCGGACCGGCCCACCGCGGCGGACACGAGGCACGCTGCAGACTCTTGCGCTGTAGCCGAAGACTCCGCCGCAGCGCGTGCCGCCTCGGCCAAACCGAGCACGGCCCAGTTCGCGCGGCACGCGCGGACAGCGGCCTGCAGCCTGCACGCAGCGCGCTCCCGCCGCGACCGCACCACGCTCATCAGAAGCGCCGCCTCGAGCGTCTCGCAGCGGACGCCTGCGGTGGCGGCGGCTTCCCGCTCCTCCGCCGCCAGCCTGGCGACTGCAGCCTCCCTCTCCTCTGCCGCCAGTGCCGCAGCAGCCACCCGCTCCTCCGCCGCTGCTAGTCGCTCCTCCGCCGTCCTCGCGGCGGCGGCTTCCCGCTCCTCCGCCGCCCTGGCGGCCGCAGCCTCCCGCTTCGTGAGGTTGAGGCGCTCTCTGCGCGCCGCTGTCTGCAGCGTCGCCGCCGCCCGATCGGCCGCCAGGGCAGCACGCGCCTCGCTCGCGGCGCGACGCAGGGCAGCGCCCTGCAGCCGCAGCGCAGCAGCTTCAGATCGTGCCGCCGCCGCCGCGCGCCCTGCTGCAGCTGTCGCCGCGGCTTCGGCTGCGACCGCCGACGGCAATCCGCCCACCGCCGAGCCGTCGCCACACTGGCAGCAGGCATTTCTCCGCTCGAGAGGCGCCGTCTGACTTGCAGCATCCATGCATGGCGAGACCGCGTCCTCCAGCGCCGCCTGCCACCGAATGGCGTGACTGTGCAGGAGCTCGGCGCGTTCGCCAACCTCCGCGTAAGAGTCGATGAAGGACTGCATCGAAGGGCCCTGGCTCGACTGCGTCGACGGGTGTGGACAGCCGAGGCCTGTAAATGGAGGGCGAGGCCGGACGCCAGCTAAAGGCCGGGGGCCGACAACAACGGCCAAAGCCGAGGCGCGGCAACGATGTTTTTTCTCCGATTATGAAGAAAGAAAGAGACGCATCGACCTTTCTACCTACCTACCTTTCTATCTATCTAACTAGCAGCTACGATGCGGACGCGTATATGTGGCGGTTCCAAGTAGAAGCAAAGCCGGCAAACCAAGTAGGGCCGGGAGGGAGAGGCCTGCTCCGTGCTCACTCATGTATCCCAGCGTCTCTACTCTCTAGCCTTGACAAAGGTTCGGACGTCACGCACACTTTGACAGGGACGAGGGGGGACGTCGGAAATCGACACGTCCACTGGGACGAGTCTCAATTCATCAACTAGAATCTAGAATATGACTAGAAAGAAAGGGCTGCCCATGGGGGGTTGATCGCACTTCATAGCTCCCCGGCCCCGAAGCCTGATACCTCTTTCTTGGTGTCTCATTTACTAGGAATTGATCCTCGATGAACGGGTCGTCCTTGATCCACGCGTCGTCCTCGCTGGGCCGGCTGCAGCGGCCAGCGCGCGCGACCTTGCTTCTCCGCGGCTCGGCGTCGTCGGAGAAGCACTCCGACTCCGACTCTGAGTCGTCAAACGAGACCGCCTCGGAACCCTGCGTGAGGTACGCGGCCGCAAAACCAAAGCCCGCCACGCCAAAGGACCAGACATGTCGCTCCCCAGCGTCCCCATCCCGCTCAGCAGATGCGGCTCGAGGAGACCTCGGGCGTGCGCACGTGGCTGCCGCCGCCAGCCAGGCACGCATTCGCCACGGTCGACCAAAACCCACTCGCAAACACTGCACTGGCACTAACACAGATACAAAAAAATACATTCTTTGGCACGTACTCCAAAAACTTATTTCATTTACTGCCAAAAAAGAAAAACATCAGCGCGAGACAAACATATTCCTGCTATCCAGATACAAATATACACCGGAAAAGCCCCGACGCACTGACCTGTAGCGACGACCTAGATGCCCAGCCCTGCAGCAGCGTCCTGCCGAGTGTGTGTAGCACCGACGCAGGCGCACCCCAGGCACCACACTAGTCACTACAACGGCTAGGCAGACCTCACCAGTCCGATAAGGATCAACTGGAAGGTTGAACTTCGAGCTTAGACAGAACGGGTGCGACAGACTCCAGGGGAGATCGCGCTCTACTCGGGGCACCAAGGAGGAAAACCGAAACCGTTTGGGTGTGTCCGACACTGTTCGAAGACAAACCACCCCCGAACGCAGCCCAAACGCAAACCCCCCCCTCACGTCCCCCCCCCCCCCTTGGGAGGCACCGAGCATGGAGTAAGGTCCACAGTAGAGAGACAGGCATTTAAGGCGTAACTTCACCCTCGCTCACCTTTTGAGAGTATATCTAGGCGCCCGGGTGCAGTCGGTCTTCGGATCAGCGGCCAGCTTCCCATCTAGGGGGCAGGGAACCCCCAGCGACACGCTAGAGGCTATAGTGTGGCCTAGCGCCTACGGTAGCCACAGCTTGTACGCGATCCCGGGGCAGGGGGGTGTGGATTCTAGAGCTCCAAGAGAGGATAGGGAGAGGAAGGGAGGTTTTTCCGGCTAAGAATTTTTTTTCAAGTGTGGTGGCCTGGTGCACAGTGGTGTCAGTGCGCGTTTACACACAACCTTGATTTGACCATTTTGCGCAAAAAGGTACATGTCGGTGCCTTCCAGAGGCAGCTGCGAGCCCGCCGAGTGGACGGGGGCACACGGCAAGCCATCCATCGATCTCGAGCCGTCGCTTCCCCCCCACGACCCACCGCGCACCGGCCGCCGCACGCGTTCCCGAAAGCAGAGAAGACTAAAATCCTGGCCGCTGAGCAAGCCAACCGCACAGCTAGGCACGCCGCCGATCAAGAACGGGCAGTGGGCAGCCTTGGCAACATCTCAAAGAGCGGAGAGGACGTGCGGCTGATGGCATCGGTTGTGGAGTGTGTGAGGGGGGGGTACCGCGGCTTCCGCGCCCTCAGCAGTAGCCCGGCCAGGGCCAGCGCGAGGATGAGGCCGATAGTGACGCCGACCCACGTTCCCGCGCTGCCTCCGCCGCGGGCCTCCGCCACGAGTGCCGACACCGGAGTGGAGGGGGGCGGCGGCGAGGGTGAGAGGGGCGGCGGCGAGGGCGAGCCGGACGGCGGCGGCGGTTGCAGTTTTGGCGGTGGCGGTGGCGGCGACGGAAACACAGGGGGCGGCGACGGGGGCAGCACCAGGCACGTCGCAGCTCGGTCAGTATTGGGATCGTAGTACGAGGTGCCAGCCTCGTGAAAGACGCAGCGGCGCACCGGACTCTCGTCTGCAATGTCCGTGTAGCACTCGGTGGTCTCCTGGACGAGGTCGTCGGTGGATTTGGGGCCGTCCTTGTAGGTTTTCGTCGGGTCGCCAGGCAGGCACGGGTTTCCGTACGATGGGGGCCTTTTGCCAGTCTTTTTGACGATTGCGTTGCACGTGCCGCACGGGTCAAAGAAGGCCGCCCCGATGACAAAGATGAGCGCGTCGAATGCCGGGGCGGCGGGAGACGCGACGACCGCGTCCCTCCGGGAGTCCACATCGATGTCCAAGAGGGGCCGAGACGTGACAGCGATCGCCTCGCCGTCGGGGAGCTTCGACACGCCGTCGAGGAAGCCGAGACCAAAGAAGCCGCTGCCAACTTGCGGCGTCATGCCTTTGAGAAGGGAGGTGATGTCGCTCTTGGCAAAGGCGTCCGTGAGCGCAATCTCGATGGTCGAGGCCCGGCCGTCGGTGGGCGTGTTGGGAGAGGCGAACAGGTAGAGGTTGTTGCTCTTGTCCTGCACGACGGTCGCCACACGGGGCGTCGAGGTCCACGAGACGGAGACGGTGGGGTGCGCGGAAAAGTCTTTGTGGAGGACCGCGGTAGACGTAGTGCTCGACGAGAAGTCGATGAACACGCTGCTCATGTCCGTCTCGGGGGTGAAGGTGACAGTCATGGCGAGGCCGGCGGGGTAGGTGTCGCCCGAGCCAGTCAAGTCGCTGACGCTGACAGACTTCTTGTTTGTGGCGATAGTCGCAGTGAGGCCGTACTCGGCGGCGACGCTCTCGATCTCGCCGTTGGCAAAGGCGACCTCGACTGTGAGCCAGCGAAGGGCGGTGTCCGCGTCGATGAGCGTGCCGTACTTCCCGTTCGTGGACGTGTCGCTCGAGTACGCAAAGATCTGCATCGTCTGGCCGGCCTTGCGTCCAATCAGCGTGCCGAATGTAGGAGGCGCCAGCAGCGCGCGACCTCTCCCATCTGTCACGTCGAGTTGGATGTCGGCGTGCTGGACGGAGTCCGAGCCGCGGGCGTCGCCCGCGATGAGAGTGGGAGTGGGGCCGCTCGCGGCGGCCGAGCCCCGGACGAGAACGATGAGAGTCAAAAGTGGGCCGGCGCGCAACATGGGCGTGGCGGTTTGGGTGGCCCAGAAAGAAAGAAAGAAAACATGCAAGACAAGGGAGGGATGGGAGCAGAGTGCTCGTAAGGGCCTGTGCAATTTCTTTTTTCAGCGTTCACATTCAAGTATGTTTGCGTTTCAGCGGCTTCGAGGACAAACAGTACCAGTGTGTCGGGCGCCAGCACCTCGACCGACAGCTCAGCGACTCATCAGCGCAAAATCTGTGGGAAAATTGAGGAAATCGGCACGATACCCAGGCGGTCGCAGGGTATTGTCCAGGTATACCCGGGGTTTTTCCAGGTATACCCGCAAAATACCCGGTATTTTGCCGATTTGGCTGATTTTGGGCCCAAACCAGCCTCAGACTCGGCTCAGAGCCCGGAAAATTTGATGGTTTCCCCGGGAAATTAGAGACGAAAAGAGAGGGTGCTGTAGAGAAAAAAGGAAAGGAAAGGAGACGGGGTGCGAGAGGAAAAGCTTGTTCAGCCCAACCGCCGTGGGAGGGCCCATCTCCGTAGACGTACAGACAGGTAGCCCACGTCGGCCTCGCTCGTGAAGCTCTGCTCCGCGCCCGCCGCGTCGATGCGTCGAGCGAAGTGACGACGCGGGCAGCAAACCAAGTCCAAGAGCAAGACCTCATCTCTCAAGAAAGCTGTTCGCTCGAACCGCGGCCGACTCCGCCATCGCGGCCGCAGCTGTTCTGAGCCCTGGCTGTCAGGCTGTCAGGTGCTGTCAGGTGATCTGTCGGGCTGTCGGGCAGCTGTCAGGCACTGTCAGGTGCCTCTGTCAGACCAGCTGTCGGGTGCTGTCAGTGCTGTCGGGTGCTGTCGGGTGCGTGTCTGACATCAGAGGGGCTCTGTAGCTGTCGGGTGCTGTCAGAGCTGTTAGGTGTTGCTGTCAGACGCTGTCGGAGCTGTCAGAGCTGTCAGGCTGCTGCTGCTGTCAGACGTTGGGCTGTTGCTGTCAGGTGCTGTCAGGTGGTGCTGTCGGGGTGCTGTCAGGCTCTGACACACACCAGCCACACTTATGACACTATCAAGAGGAGACCAGCAGGACTCTACTGCACACATACTCTAGTCTCTACTCTGCCTCCGGCCCACCATCTTCTTCATGGTGGACGTCACCATCTTCTTGTCTGCCGCACTGAGAGAATAGCAGAGAGGCAGGCTGGAGTGCTTCTTCAGGTACACCTTGCTGATGATCTGGTAGTTGCTGGTCCAGCGGAAGGCCTCCCCATCGTTGTCGCTCGTCAGCTTGTAGTACTTGCACGCTCTGTTCTGGTAGCGCGGGCCGTCTGGGGGGGTCCCGTCACCCTTCACCTCACGGTACCACCGGAGGATAAAGAGGCCCTTGGGGTCGTTGATGAAGACCCCGTTGCTGCGCTGACTCATCGAGAGCTGGCGCAGGTACTCTGCGCTCGAGCTGCCAGTGGCGCGGCGCGCGTCTACCGTGCCGTCGGCGACGCAGCTGCCCCCCTCCTACGGCGTGATCACGCCGGCAGCGGCGGCCGCCTGGGGAGCGCAGATGGCGGCGCAGGCGCAGGCAGCGGCGGCACAAACGGCGGCGGCCACCCCCACCCAGACGCTGTAGGCATATGGTTGTAGGGCCCCAGAAGGCTAGCTGGTAGCTTCATTTGTAGTAGCACAGCCGCGGGTCCGCAGAGGTGGGGCGGGAGGGTTGAGAGAGCGACCCTAGGAGAGACCCATGACCATCCCATGACTACATGTCTTTGCATGTAATAGTTTTGTTATACCCTCATGGGGCACAAGAAAGAGGCTGCACGGCCTGTGTATGGTCTGTGCTGCTGTCGGGCTGGTCGGGCTGTCGGGCTGTCAGCGCTGCTGTCAGGCCACTGTGTGCTGTCGGGCTGTCGGGCAGCTGTCAGGCTGTCACGTTAGGGCCTGACAGCGACAGAGCCCCTCTGATGTCAGACTCTGCTGTCAGGCTGTCAGATACGTGCTGTCAGGCTGTCAGAGAAGTGCTGTCAACACTGTCAGGCTGTCGGGCACTGTCAGGCGCTGTCCGGGGTTTGCTGTCAGGCTGTCAGACCAGGGCTCAGCAGCTGTTGAGCTCTCCAGAAGACTGGTGCCTCATATGCTACCAGGTCACAGTATGGGTTCGGGACTCATGTGCTGCCTCCCTGCGGATGCTGCCGGCGAGGACTCGGAACGCGAATGTGACAGGACCATCGGGTCCTTCAGCCACCAAAGTGAGATCACCCGAGAGCAGCTGAGCCTGCCTCTGGCCTCGCCTCCCTCTCCTTCAGGCATTCGTGGCATCCTATGGGTCGTCCAGAGTATCGACCTCTGGCGAGTCAGCCAGTCACTTGATGACACCATGAAGTACAGCGATCGCCAACTCGCTGGCCTCTCCGCAGGCCCCCCCGACCGCGTCGAACTCATCGGCGCGGGCTCTCTCGGCTACGGGACCGGCCCCAGCTTCGGCTGAGGGCTAACAAGCTGCCGAGCCCAAATCACTTTGCGAGTCGTGATTTCTTGTTGGTCTTCAAAAATCTCTCTCATCTCTCTCTCTACTCTCTCGCCTTTCCACACAAAAAAACAGGGCGGCAACCAAGACCTCATCTCTCTCCCTCACCTTTCCACAAAACAAACAATCCTTGCCACAGCCTTTGTTAGAGTTGTTTGTGGTATTGAAAATCTCTCTCTCTCTCAGCCTTTCCAGTCGCGCGCATCAACAAAAACAATAAATGTCAAAATGTGTGAGTGTCAGAGTTAGAGTTGTCCTTGGTATTGCTAAAAATCTCTCTCGCGCGCATCCTGGCCGCTCCGCTGAGTTGGGTTGTAGTCTCTGTCTGTGTGACTGTGTGGGTCTGTCGTGTGTGTGTCGTCGCCCAGTGGCCGTCTCTCCGTCTCGGCGATGTTTTTCTTTTGTTGTCGATTTACGATTCTGAAAGAGAGATTTTTGAAGACCAACAAGAAATCACGACCCTCACAGTGATTTGGGCTCGGCAGCTTGTCAGCCCTCAGCCGAAGCTGGGGCCGGTCCCGTAGCCGAGAGAGCCCGCGCCGATGAGTTCGACGCGGTCGGGGGGGCCTTGCGGAGAGACCAGCGAGTTGGCGATCGCTGTACTTCATGGCGCCCTCAAAGTGGGGCTGGCTGACTCGCCAGAGGTCGATACAATGGACGACCCATAGGATGCCACGAATGCCTGGAGGAGAGGGAGGCGAGGCCAGACAGAGCTCAGAGGCAGACTCAGCTGCTCTCGGGTGATCTCGCTTTGGTGGCCGAAGGACCCGATGGTCCTGTCACATTCGCGTTCCGAGTCGCGGGGGTAGAAGATTGCGGGGGGGCATCGAGTCAGCACTTCCTTGTAGTACAGCGGACCGCCAGGCTCGCCGGCTCGTCGGCGGCCAGCCGTCGCGGGCCGGGCCGAGCCCGGCCTCAACCGGCCGCGCCGCCGCAGCAGGCCCGGAGGCCCACATGGCGGCCGACCAGCTGATCTTCGATCTGAAAGAAGGAGAAACGACATGCGGTCGAAGTTCTCCACCGTCCCTAACTAACTAACACACTCACTTCCTATCTCCCCGGCACTTGGAGCACTTGGAGTGCAGTCATTAACCTCACATCCAGGGCCGGGGAGCTGAGAAGCGCACCCAGCGAGCCGGATGATCGGCATCGGGCTACGGGCTAGAGAGCCCTGACCCCTAGCTAGGGGGGGTGCGCATTCGCAGGGCAAGGGCCTTAAAGTAAACACGGGTCTCCGAGGGTTAGCTCCGCGCTCCAGGTTTCCCCTAGCAGCAGAACGCCCCCTCTACTCGGAGCTAGTAAACACTCGACACGGACTCGACGCCCATCCACACCCGGCACCTCACCACACCGGGCCCCTCTTCGAGGTCTCCCAACTTTCACTCCGGGGCGTCTTCCCCCACCTCTCGGTCCTTCCTCCTGGCCGCATCCCGATAGTTGTGCGACGGGCGCGGGGCCCGACCTCCCCTCCTAGCCTTTTTCGGCTGCGGCCCCGCCGCCGTCTCGTCTTCTCTGCCTGATCCTGTCGACTCCGCCTCCGGCGATCCCACGCCCGACTCCCCGGGTGAGGGCGGCGGCATCACTCGTCGCCACTCCTCTCCGGGAGGTCGGGCCGGCTCTCCCCGGTCAGCGAGTCGCGCCCGCACCCGTGGCCTCTCTATCGTCCTCGGCTCGCCCTCCCCTTCCTCCTGCTCCTCACTAAACTCGGGAAGGCGCGGTCCCTTTTGTCGTAAGTCACGGCGGTCTATCCAACGCCGCGACGGGTCTACCCCTGGTGGGCTCACACGGCCCGGTTCCACTCGCAGAGGCCGAGTCAGCTCGACTCTCACCTCCTCCGAGAGTTGACCCCAAGCCCCCCCCGGGGCCCTCCGGCCACGGCCCTCCGGTTCGCCGGCGGGTCCGTTATCGTATTGCGGCGACTCCCCTCCCCCAGCTCCACCTCTCGGGTACTCCAGCCTCCGGTGGGGCGGCTCCGGATCCCTCTGATTATTCCGAGTGGGGCCACACGGTGGCGGCTCCGCCGGCGGCGGGGGTGGAGGCGGAGGCGGGGGTGGCGGGCACGGTGGCGGCCCTCGCGGCCAACGCGCCTGGTGTGGAGCCGCTGGGGCGGCCCCACGATCCTGCAGCCGTTCCAGCGGCGGGGGCGGAAGTGGCAGCGTGGGTGGGGGAAACAGTGGCGGCACTGGCGGCCACACCGCCTGGTATGGGGCCTCAGAGTTGGCCCCTCGACCCAGCGGTTGCTCCAGCGGCGGGGGCGGAGGCGGTGGTGGTGGGGGTGGACCTGGTGGCGGAGCCAGCCGCCCCAACTCCACGAGCGGGGCTTCGGGGGCGGCCCCTTGCCCCCGCGGCCGTTCCAGCCGTGGTTCCACGCGTCGGCCGTCCACCCCGCTCGTGGGGGGGGGCCTAACTCTCGTCTCCCCTCGGGGAGGGGGGGGGGCAGGGCCCGGATTCGTCGACGGCCCCGCCTCTCCCCCCTCCCGCTCCGCATCAGGCCGCAGACTGCGCAGTAGTCGCGTCGCCTCCCCCCTCGCCCGGTCCTTCTCGATTCGGTCCCGCACCGCCCGGATATCAAAGGCCGAGTTGTGTTCGGACAGTGGGCCCGCCGATGCCACACGCCTCTTCACACAGCAGGCGTACGCCTTCAGCGCCTGTCTCCCCGACGACGTCGGTCCTGGTGCAATGTCGTTGACGAGGTAGTCCTCCCCTTCCCACCGGAAAACCTGTCCAAGAAGATCTGTCGAGCCGACCAGTCGTTTAGCCAGGCCCCGCACCTCTCGTGCCTGTACTGGCCTGAGCACGCCGGTGCTGGCCGCGAACGACAGACCGATCGCCCTAAGTTCCGCCAGGACTGCCTTCTCGCCCGCCACCGCGGCCTCTTGATCCCTCTCGGCTTCTCGGATCGCATCCCGTCGTTGTCTCACCCTGTCTGCTGCCGGCACGAACCTCACCGGGCTGTCTCGTGTCCTTTGTGGCAGAGTCCGTGCGTGTCGGGGAAGGCCGACCCGCAGGTGCGGCCCCGGCTCGGGATGCGCTCGCCTGTTGCGGCGGCTGTCCCCCCCTCGCCGCCAACCCGCCTCCTCTGCTCCTCTTCTCACGGACCACAGGGGCTGCGCAACAAAAGCACACGAACACTCCCTGTCCCTGCATGGCGTGGCGCAGGCGCACCCTCATCCCCTCCTCCGCTCCTCCTTCCACCCGCTCAGAGATTCGTTCCAGGATGGCGCTAACCACCTCTTCGGCCACTTTCGCAGCCGCAAGTCCGTCTTTCGGCTTCACGTGAAACAGTGTGCGGAATTTACCGCCGCACCCTTTTCTTCCCAGTCGCGGATGGCCTCTCGTCGGACACGCTCCGGCGTCTCGGCTTCCGACTTCCCGTCGGTTCCCAAGACACCGCCAGGAGCGCAGAGCGCCTCGAGTGAGGCTCCCTCCGCCGCCTCCCGCCCGGGCTACTGGCGCGAAACTGTCGCGTGGTATCCGGACGGCATCTTCGGCCCGTACCGGCCTCCGTCGACCGGCTACAGCCGCCGAGAGCTCCTCGCGGACGGCGTTGTGCACGTGGCGGGAGTCGCGCTAGGTTTCGTCGGCGTCGGCGCACTCCTCGCCACGCAGGCCGCCAAGCGGCCTCCCGCCGAGGTGGTTGGCGCGCTGCTCGTCTACTGCGCCTCGCTGCTCGCGATGCTCCTCTGCTCCGCCACCTTTAACGGCCTCGCCTGGTCCAAGCCGCACCTCTGGGCGCTGCAGCTCGCAGACCACACTGGGATCCTACTCCTCATCGCCGGCACCTACTGCCCGATCATGGCGATGGCCTGCTGCCCGCGCACGCTCGTCTTCGTCTGGGGGCTAGCGCTCACCTCGTTTGCCGTCAAGGCGAGCCGCTCCCGCCTCGACGTGGTGAATGTGCACGTGCCCCTCTTCATTATGATGGGCTGGGCGGTGGTCTCGGCGTGGGGCGACGTGATGGGAGCCCTCACGCCGTGGGCGCAGAGCATGTGTCTCGCCGGCGGGCTGCTGTACACGGTGGGCCTGGTGCCCTGGGCGGTTAACCGCCTCGAGTACCACAACGCAGTCTGGCACGTGTTTGTGCTCGCCGCATCCGGCTGCTTCTTCGCCGTGCAGCTGCTCGAGGTGGCGCAGCCGGACCGGTGGGGTGCGGGAGCGCGGCCGGCAGCGGGCAGCAAAGGAGGGGCTTGCCTGCTGCCGTGAGCGTGACGGAGGCGCGAGCGCGCGCGCGCGGGGGGCTGAGCCGAGCCCACTATGACTGATCCGAGGACTGATCTCACACAGTTTTTTGCCGTGTACCGTACGAGAGTGTCACGTCACGAGCTCGGTCACCAGCGGAACTCACGTGACAGCCTAACAGCGTACTCTCTGACGAGAGGTACGTCTGAGCTGTGAGCTCGCCGCTCTATATTCTAATCCGCAAACACGTACACCACACGCGCTCCGCCTTCGCGCCTCGCCCTCCGTCCCGTCACCGCATCACCTCCTGGAACTCTGTCAGTAGCGCCATCAGCTCGGGGTCCGACGAGTACTTCGCGAGAGCCGCCGGCGAGAAGCCTTGCGCCTGCACGTCCTGCAGCGCCGCCAGAACCTTTGGGTTCGCCTGCGCCTTTTGCATCAGCTGCATCGCCTTGGGGTTGGACATGACCTTGGACAGCATCTCTTGTATCCCGCCCATCCCGCCCATCCCGCCCATCCCGCCCACGCCGCCCATCCCGCCGAGTCCCGAAAGGATGTCGCCGAGGCCGCCCATGCCGCCGGGCATGCCGCCGCCCATGCCGCCGGGCATGCCGCCGCCGGGCATGCCACCGCCCATGCCGCCGACACTGCCCGGAGCCTGATTGCGAGGCATACGCTGCGTCTGCCCCTCCACCACGTCCGCCGCCGCCTCGGGCGCTGCCGCCGGAGCGTCGCCGGTCTCGCGCGCCAAGCGCAGCGCCGCCACAAATTCCGCTTTCTCAAAGAAGCCAGTGGTGGTCACGCCACGCCGCTGCAGCTCCTCGCGAATCGCCTTGAGGCTCATCGCGCCAATCGCATCGCCTTCCGCGGCAGGCGTTGCAGAAGCGGCGGCAGGCGGCGGCGGCGGCGCGGGTGGCGGCGGCGCAGCAGGCGCCGGCATACTGCGAGCTTGGGTGAGCGCTGCGACGAGCTCAGTCCGCTCGAAGCAAACGCCGCGCCACGTCACGCCGCGCGAGTCCAGCTCTTCCTTGATTTCCTTCAGCTTCATCTCCTCTGGTGGCATCGCGACCTCACTGCTGAGCACTGCCAGCGATCGCACGGAAGGAGAGAGGAAGAGCCGGAAGGGACGACAGGCCGGTGACGGTGATACGGTGAGGCATCCCGCTCCAGACACCATCAGGAGGAGGAGGAAGCTCGAGTAGCACGAGTACGAACGCATCTCGACGCGGCACTGTCCGCGACCACTCTCCGTCCTCGCGTTTTCCAAAGAATTCTGGATACCATGCAAAAAGATATGCCAGTCCGCTGCCCAGTCCTGTGCCCAGTGTTGTGCAAAAAGAATTAAAGTCCGCACCTACCTACCCCAGCGGCGGGGGCGGGGGCGCTTGTACCTACCTACCTACCCCAGCTGCCATCGAATGACTCGAGGGCGACGCGACAGAGGAGGAAGCGACAGGAGGGAGAAAGAACGACGAGAGTGGGACGACCGCGAGGTGGCATGAAGGTTGCAGCGAGAATCGGCGAGGGACTGCGAAGGGAGATAGAAAGAGGCAGACGACCAAGGGTTAGGGTGGGCGACGGCTAGCACCACACTCCTCTCCTTAACCCTTTTACGTCCACATTTCGAGTGAGTGAAAACCAACTCCTGAGCACGGCGCCGCAGGCGCCTGTTGATAGGTCCAGGTGATAGCCCTGGATGGGCAATGCATTCGCCTACCTGGGCCTCAATTCGCCCGACCGCGTCCCGGTGCTCTGCGTTCGGATTTGTGACGCCGCCGCACCGCGCCGCGGCCGGGGGCCCGCCGGAGGACGAGGATGGCCGTGACGGACCGGGACGAGCTCTGGGAGGTTCAGTGTCAGTGAGTATATTGTAGAGACTGACCATGTGCACAATATATTGACTGAGAGCTAAGCCAGGGGAGGCGATGCCGGGGCCGTACAGCAGCTTGATGGTGCTTCGCCGGAGTAGAAGCGGCCGCGGAGGGCTCCGGGTGCCTGAAAAAGACGGATTTACGTGGGCTGTGGGAGATTTACTGTCGACTCAAACGACACTGTGCCGTGATCCTCTCATATAGGGTTAAATATTTACCGAGCCGTTTTAAAGTTCCACCGCTACGACTGGAGATATATCGAGATTTGCTCTTCAGGAGCGCTATGGCGCGAAAGGGTTCAAAAATCCCTGTGTGGTGGCGGCGTGCCGTCCTCCCATCCCTCCCTTGGGTTGTCTCTTTTCTTTCTTTCTTTTTCATCGAATGACTCCGCATGACTCACTGTGTCGTGTGTGTGCTATAAGACAGAATGTCCGCAAAGCCGAAAACGGGGTTTACGCGTTTGGTTTGTCTTCCCAAGCATTAGCATCCGGGCGCCGCAGGACTATCGCCGGCCCGTAGGTGTACCTAAGACCCTTCTCGAGGAGTTAGTGCAGCGTGCTCGCCTCAGCCACCGCCGACGCGCCGACAACTCCCCTGAAGAAGGCAGGCATCAAATGTCGATCGAGGACGGGGATCATCACATGCTGAACAAGCTCCTCTTGAGTCTTGTAGCTCGATCGGTCACACCGCCATCGCCGCCGACGTCTCCCAGAGTGAGACGATATGGAGAGGGGGGACGACACCTGCCGCTTCAGCAGCGTGCCTCTGGGGGGGGGCGGGGGCCCCCGGAGGCGCACCGTGCGCCGCGCAGCAGTGCGGAAACCGGGCTCACAGTCGCTCACAGTCACCCACAGTACCAACTTCCCGAATGATTACGGTTGATTAGAGGGCAGATTTGGAGAGATCTCGAGGAGTACACACAGATAGACCCTCCAGTCATGAGAAACCTCCAACCTGATCGGTCGTACTGACCGCCGACAGATCACTCCAGTCTCCAGACAGCAGACAGGCCCGACGTCTGCACGCGGCCGGTCGGGCGAGAGGCTTGACACGATCCGACCCTGCGACCCTGACGCTGCTGCTCTAGCTATCAAACATGCACTGCTGACTGCTGCCACAAGGTGCAGACAGCTCTGAACTGCGCCTCACCACTGACCGGGAAGGCCGCGCCAAGTGGGCAAGCACAGGTCACACATGAGCGAGGGAGATAGCATGATTAACTTTTTAACTCTACCCATGGGCGTGGGCCGTGGCGGCCATTTTTTTGGTGGGTCCTCGCTGATTTTTTCTCTACGGCATGGGTAAAAGTCTGCCTAAATGACAACCAGTGCCCGCGCGGATCTTTCAATCCGGCCGGCATGTCTAGTGCGGCCTCGACGCCACTAGGTCCATTGGGCTGAAGCTTGGTTGATCGGCGAAGGAAGGTGATGTGCAGAGGGCTACATGCAATTTGCAAACTCGTCCGAGCCTACTCCCAAGCCCCGACCAGAGTGCTTCACTGGAGCCGCGGCCCGCGCTTCTGCCCACTTGCTGGTCCGTTACCGCTGCTCGAGAGGTGACAGTTCTCATCTGGCGCCGCGGGTGGCCGTCAGCGCTCAACAGCACAGCAGGACTCTCAAGTCACCAGCGGCACTGGTGCACGAGGCTGCGGTTTCCGGTGCTTCCCATCGCAACACGACTGCGGTGGACGGCACTGCAGCGCTCATCATTATTGACGCATGGCCCGGCACGGGAATCGGCCACTCCATCTTGGGCACCGCGAGGTGGCTCAACTTTGCCACCACCACAAACACGACCATCAAGTTTGCCTTCTGCCTTCCAGCGAGCGTGACAAACCGTGCGGCGTCTCGGGCATCACATACACGTTCACGGCGCTCCTGGCCAAATTGCAGCTCGCCCACGACGTTTGATCTGTATCGGTACATCACGTGGAAGGGGCGAAGCATACGGGCGTCGTCCAGCGTGCTCAACGGCGTTCGTGCGGTCCTTGAACATGCGACGTGCGAGGACATCCAAGATGCCGCGCGGAGCGTCCGCTTTGAACGCATGTCCTTGGCCTTGTTCTACCCGCACATCAAAGAGCTGCGGCGGTGCATTGGCAAGGGAGGCGTGGGGAGCCGCAGCCGCACTCTCAACGACCAGCGCCTCCACGAGCTCGAGTTCAACGGCACGCTTCCGGCGTGCGACGTGGGCCTCCACCTCCGCACAATGAAGCTAGACGACGCTTCTTGCAACGCTATGGATGCGACGCATAACGCGCTTAATGGCTCCGCAGAGTGCGCAGGCCGGCTGTTGCGGAAGAAAGCAAACGCTTGCGACATCCCAAAGCTCAACTTGAACACGGAGAAGTGCCACGGGGCTCGCTTTGCGACATCCGACTCAGATGCAATGTACAAGCAGCTCACGTCATGGGCGAATCTTGGCGAAACTGCCATTGCAACATGGAGCAATGGGGACAAACTCACGGATGCCCGGGAGCGCCAGCGGCGGTACAGAGAAACGGTCCGTGCGTGGTTCACGCTGGCCTCCTGTAAGCAGATCATCGCCCCGGTCGAGTCAGCTTTCTGGAGGTCAGCTGC
Organism: Emiliania huxleyi CCMP1516; assembly: GCF_000372725.1. Classification (NCBI taxonomy): domain Eukaryota; phylum Haptophyta; order Isochrysidales; family Noelaerhabdaceae; genus Emiliania; species Emiliania huxleyi. The sequence continues at coordinate 864,935 of NW_005200690.1, read as the reverse complement.
ACGGCACAGCCATTCTCCACATTCGGAATGCTGCTGACTTTTACCTGTCTGCATTGACTGCCCTGCTGCAGCTTTCGCCTCGGAAAAGAAGGGAAGAAACGGTGCACATGATCCCATCCTAGGGCTGGGGAAGGACATACGCGTCCCTCCCCCCCTCTGGGCTCTGTCGAGTCGTTCCGCACGCGCAGAAGCTTGCAGTCACAAAGAGCTTGACTCCCTCCCCGGCGCACGTCACAGGACTCAGGAGACAGGACGGCAGCAGTGGACATAATTTCGCAAACGACGCGGCTTCTAATGTTCTTTGAGAACCGTCCCCAGGGCCTCCACGGCTCGCACCCCAACCTCTCACAGTCAGCGCCAAGGAGGAATGAGCGCCAAAGGAATGGGAAAAGAAAACGCTGCGATAACCAAAGCGAGCCGACGTTTTCGCGTCAGAGCAGTCACTTCAGGAGCTCTCCGTCAATCTGGCAGCGCGATGCCGCCCGCGGAGTTCGTGCTGCTCCCGCGCGATTTACCTTGGGAGCGTGCGTACGACCGCGAGGACGCGAACGCGCCGCAGATCGCCAAGCTGCGCCTCGCGCTCCCTGCCGACTACCCCGCCGGGACCGTCCTCAAGCTGCCCATGCCGTGTGCGTGCAGCGAGCACACGTCCCGCTTCACTAAGATCAAAGCGGGGACCTCAGTGGTCATCAAGTGGGACCTCGGCATCTGCGGCCTCGCAGCGTCACCAGGTGCGGACGGGGCGGCGGCGGGGGGCGCAGAGGTGGCGGAGGCGACAGAAGCAGCACCGCCGCCGCCGGCCGGGCTGGAGAAGGGTGCGGAGTTGGCAGTGGCGGAGCCGGCGGATGCGACGGCGCCAGGCCCGGGGGAACCGCAGCTCAACTCCGAGCTCAGCAGCAGCGAGCTGATCAGGAGCGAGCGGAGCAGCACGGGCTTCAAGGGCGTGAGCATAGTGGGCAGCGGTGCCACGCCGTTCGGTGTCCAAGTGTACCGCAAGGGCATCAGCGTCATTCTCGGCCGCTACGCCACCGCGGAGGAGGGGGCGCGGGCCTACGCGGCGACGCCGGAGGGCATCGCCGACCTGGCGGCAAGGGATGCGCCGCCACCGCCGCCGCAGCCGCAGCTCCCCTCCAACTCCGAGCTCAGCAGCAGCGAGCTGATCAGGAGCGAGCGGAGCAGCACGGGCTTCAAGGGCGTGTACAAAGTGAGCAGCGCTGCCACGCCCTACCGAGTCCAAGTGTACCGTAAGGGCAAGACCGTCACTCTTGGCCACTACGCCACCGCAGAGGAGGGGGCGCGAGTCTACGCTGCAACGCCAGAGGGCATCGCCGACCTGGCGGCAAGGGATGCACCACCACCACCGCCACCGCCGCCGCAGCCGCAGCTCCCCTCCAACTCCGAGCTCAGCAGCAGCGAGCTGATCAGGAGCGAGCGGAGCAGCACGGGCTTCAAGGGCGTGTACAAAGTGAGCAGCGGTGCCACGCCCTACTATGCTCAAGTGTACCGCAAGGGCACCACCGTCATTCTCGGCCGCTACGCCACCGCGGAGGAGGCGGCCCTCCGCTACGCACGCTCGGTAGAGGGCAAGGCTGAGCTGGCGGCCAGGTCTGCAGCCAGATCAGCGCCGCAGGCCAGTACCGCGCCCCGCAAGCGGCAGAAGGTCGAGACCGCGGTCGGCGCAGGCGGTGCCGCCACTTCCGCCTCTGCCGCCGCCTCCCACTCCGCCGCCTCCTCCACCACCGCCGCCGCCTCCGCTGCCGAGTTCGAGGTGGACCGCATCCTCTCGGAGCGGCGCCGGCCGAGCGGCGGCGTCGAGTACCTCGTCGCGTGGAAGGGTTGCTATGCCCCCTCCTGGGAGCCCGCCTCCAACTTGGCGGACGAGGATGGCGCGGTGTGTGCGGCGCTGCTGGCGTGGTGTGCGTCGCGCGTTGCGCCGCACCAGGGCGGCCCGGCGACCGAGCTCGGTATGCCGGCGGCAGAGCCCCTCCCGCCCCTCGGCATGCCGGCGGTGGTGCAGGCTCTCGAGGGGGTCGGGCTGGGCCGGTACGCGGCGGCGTTCGAGGAGCAGGGCTATGATGACCTCCGCTACTTGCGGACGATGGACGCGGCGGAGCGCGCCACGGTGGCGGAGAGCGTGGGCATGAAGCAAGGCCACGCCGACAAGTTTGTCAAGTTCGCGTTTGAGCCGGCGTAGCATCGAGGCTGGCGCAAGTCGAGAGCGGCGGGCGACGTGCGCGAGCGAGCGGGGCGGTGGGGACTTTTGCGCGCCTCTCTACATAGAGCCCCCTCGCAGATGATGCAATGTACGATTCGTTGCTGTACGTTGGTGTGTGACTTGTGTGGAGAGTCGACTCGTATGTGGTGCGCAGTGTGTGTGCGATCCGTGTGCGTGCGCGGCGCCGCGCAACCGAGCCGCGGTAGTAAAGAATAATCGTACGGGCGCGCCTGAGTTTCGCTGCGCCCAGGCCCACCCACCAGACCGCGCAGTGCGCACAGGGACGCACCCGAGCAGCGCTGCGCCGCCGCTCGATCGCGTCTCCCCAGTGGTGGCCGCGGCTCTCGCCCCTCTTGCCCTTCCCTCCCCGACACGCCCCGCAATGATGCACACGGCCCTGCAACCCGCGATCTCACTCTGGCCCAACGCGGCGCGAGATGCGCGGGAGGCCGTCAACAGTGCGGTCCGGCGTCCCGTTGCTGCCGCCACCCCCTGCTCACGTCGCGATCGCCGCCGGCTGCGACGGCAGCGCAGATTTGCGCCGCATCGCGTCGACGCCGCCTGGCCGCGAGCCGCCGAGCTCGCCAAACGCAGTCGGCTCGCTGCTGGCGTCGTCGAACATCGTCATGCCCGACTTTAGCTGCTGCGCGCGCATCGCATAGGCGAGCGACGCCTTCGCTTTGAGCGCGTGCTTCACCTGCGGCGGCGGCGCGGCCGCGTCACGGGGCGAGGGGCAACGCGCGCCCTGTGCTCGCGCCCAGCGGCACGCACCCGCGGGTACAGCGGGTTTGCCTCGGCGTCCGCCTCGATCGCCTTCCAGTGCGACTGCCTCGCGGCGAGCCGCTCAACCTAAACAGGGGGGGGGTGGTCGGTCCGGGGGGGGGGGGGGGGGGTTCCATCCGTCCGGGGGGGGGGGGGCCCCGGGATTCCCGGGGGGGGGGAGGGGGTTTTGGGGGGGACCCCCTTTTTCTGGTTTTTCTGGGAGGGGGGCCAAAACCCCTCAAAAAAGGGGGGGGCCCTTTCCCTTAAAAAATTTTCCCCCTTTCCGGGGAACCCCCGCCCCCCCTTGGGGGGAAGGGGGGCCCTTTTTGGACCCGCAAGGGGGGTTTGTCCCGGCAAGCCCCCCGGGAGGGCCCAAAAAAAACTCCCCCGGTTTTTTGGGGGGGGGCCGGGGGCCCCCAAACCCCCCGGGGGGTGCAAAAAAAGGCCTTAAAAAAAAAAAGGCTGCCCTGTTTCCCTGTGAACCCCAATTTGGGTAAAACCCCCCCAAAAAAAAGGGGAAAAATTTGTTCCC
>NW_005200690.1:794072-861326 GCF_000372725.1 Emiliania huxleyi CCMP1516 | reverse complement strand
CGGGCACCAGGAAAGAACAAAGGCGAACGTAGCACCATCGCGCAAAATATGCAGGGGCTCAGGAGCCCTCCTACATACTCACGAGAGGGGGGGTGCTTCGGCGCGGCACCTCCTTCTCCTGCTTCTCCTGGTAGGCTGCCGAGCACTCGTCAAACAGGCGCGGGTCCATCTCCATGAAGAGCTTGACCACGTTGCAGGTGAGCCCGTGCACCGTCTGGCGGGGAGGCGGGCGCGTGCTGGCACGGGCAGGCGGTGCTGGCACGGGCAGGCGCGGCGGGAGGCGCGAGGAGAGGCTCGCGAGGCGGGGTGGGGGGCGCGGAGCGGCCCGGGGGCGTGCAGAGAGTGCGCTGAAAGAGGAGAGGCGTGCCTGGTTCCAGTGTGAGCGCGAGTTGGTGTAGAGCGCTCCAAAGACGATGGGCAAGATCTGGTCGCGGTTCTGCGCGATGAGCGAGACGATGTACTCGTTGTTCCACAGGAAGAGGGCACGCTCGGCCACCTGGAAGTAAGGTCAGGCCAGGTAGGTAGGGGGGGGGGGGGGGGGCAACCCTCGCCAACACTCCACGTCTAAAAGACAGGAGCCCCACGGCATTGAAAGTGCAAGGCCCAGTGCGCGTGGTTGAGCAAGGTGTGTTGATGTGTGTGTGTGTGTATCTTGGTGCGTGTGTTTGTGTGTGATGTGTATGTGTGTGTGTGTGTGTGTGTGTGTGTGTGTGTGCGTGTTCGTGTGTGGCCACCTGGAAGTGCGGCGACTCTATGCAGCGCGCGATCTGCGCAAAGAGCGGCGCCATGACGTTGACGAACTCCGGCGCCGCAATCATCTCGAGGATCTCCTCAACCTCGCTGAGGAAGAGCACCTCCTTGGGCGAGTGTGTGCACGGCCAAAACTTGAGGATCGCCTCGAGCACCGGCTTGGCAAGCTTCGGGTCCTTCTCCACAAACTGCGTCACGCAATACGAGAGTTGCTGGTGGTACATGCCGACAAAGCGCACCTGTCGGGGGGAGGGCGGCCGAGGTCGTCCGAGCTGCACAGTCTGGCCCGGGGCGGTGGCCGCCGGCGGCGGCGAGAGCCTTGTGCAGCGGCAGCAGCGCGCGCAGCAGGAACGACTTGTGCTCCTCCTTCAGCGGCAGCGCAAAGCCGTTGATGATGGAGCCCAGAATCTCGAGCAGCTCGGCGATGCCTGCGCGCGCCAGAAGTGCCGCCGGGTGGATCGGCAGGGTTGCGCGGCGGGTGCGCAGCAGCGTCGCGGCGGCGCGGCGGCGGCGCGGCGGCGTCGCTGCGGGTGGTGCGCGGCGAAGGCCGGGCGGGAGGGGGGCGCGCCGTTGTGCCGCTCCGTTTCGTAGATGAAGCGGTAGAAGATGTGGTTGATGGCCTTGCGGATGAAGGCGCGGTAGGGCATGAACTTGCCGTAGATGCGGTGCAGGATCGTCTTGAGGTAGTCTCGCTCGCGCGGGTCCTACCCATTCCACCGACCCGCCCGAATCATTGTGTGCGCGCGCGTGCGTGCGTGCGCGCGTGTGTGTACAGCGTGGGTGTGCAGTGCGCGTGGTGTGTCGGTGTGGGTGTGTCGAGTGTGGGTGTGAGTGTCGAGTGTGGGTGTGCAATGTGCCTCGGAGTCAAAGAGGTCGAGCAGCCGGACAAGGAACTGCGTGTCGACGTACTTCTTGACCACCTGAAACCGAAGTGTGCGGACGACGTGTCATGGCCGCGTGCGTGTGCGTGTGGTGTGGACGCGTGTCAGCGGTCGGTGTCGCGGGGAATGTGGCTATGGGGAGATTTGGGGAGACATGGACAGGCGTGTCTCGGAGACCAAGGGCAAATCCAAGTGCGGCGTACCTTTGGGTCGGTCTCGTTGGAGACGACGAAGCGCAGCAGGAACTCGTACACGTACTGCAGGTGCGGCCAGGCGGGCTCAAGCACCGGCTCGTCCTCCTCCGGGTCGTACTGCGCGTGCGCCTGTCCCAAGCGGCGCGTGCGCGCCAGTCGGAACGGGCAGCGAGCGGAGCGGCAACGTGGCGGCGCGGCAATGCGGCGCGCAGCGACGGCGGCGATGCGGGGCGCGGCGGCGGCGGCGATGCGGCGCGGCGGCGGGTCGGCGGCGGCCGCGCACCGGCTGGCTCGCGGGCGCGAGGCCGCGGAAGAGGTTCTGCGCAATCATCTGGATGATCTCGGGAAACGTCTGCTCGTTGAAGACATTCTTCGTGTTGTTGATATAGTCCATAATCTCGAGCAGGCTCTGCCGCTTGATCTCCTTCTCGCGCACGTCGCTCTGGTCCGCAAAGTCCATCGGCCACGCGCACAGCTGCAGTTTCTTGATGAAGAGCTGCTGCCGCTCCGGCGCGCTGACGTCTTTGAAGGCCGGCAGCGGCTCGATGACCGGCGGCTTTTCCGGCGCCGTCCGCACGCCGGCCCCTGCGCCCGGCTTGGGAGACGAGCCTGCGCGCGGCCGCGGGCAGGGGTGGGCAGCCGCCGTGTGCAACCTCGGCGCGGATGGCCGCATCGGTGAGCGAGGGGTGGATGTGGACTCGTTCCATGCGTTTCATGCTTGCGGCGCTGCGCACCCTGCTTGCCGCTGCGGTCGCTGCTGCCTGCGGTTGCCGATGCGGCCGCGCCTCCGCCCGGAGTCGACGGCTTGCGGGTAGGCGTGCTGGCGGTCGCAGGGGCCGCCGCGGAGGTCGCGGTGCGGCTGTCCGTTCCCTGCGGCGGGCGAGCACCCAATCGGTCAGAGCCTAGATATGTTCAAGGCAGGGCGCAGGCGCGAGCTCCCAAACGCCCCGCGCTCGAGAGGAGATACGCAGATGCAGGGCGCGCGGGCGACACGGCAGAACGCAGCCCGTGCGCTTGAGTACACTCGGCTGACGCTGCGGCAGACGCAGGGGAGTGCGGTGGGTGCTGTGCAGGCGGAGGCGCGCCAGCTTCTTCTTCATCAGATGCATCTGTACCCCGCCGCGCGACTGCGCCTGTGTGCCGGCCTACAGTCGATACGAGGGTGAGCTCCGCCGAGACGCGGGGCACACCGGCTGTTCGGCAGCGCGCCTCTTCGCAAGGCTCGCCTCGCCGTCGCGCGGTTTTCTTTCTTTCTTTTTCTGGGCAAAGTCAGGCTGCAGTGCAGCACGATGGTAGTGCCCTGCTGCAGCCTGGCCTGACATGCACAGGGCGAACAGAGACACTACTATCGTCTGGCGCTCGTCACCGAACCTGGGCGAACTTCGACCGCCGCCACAGCTCACCACGAGCACGCAGCGACAAAATGTTGACTGTATGGAAGTTGAGGCTTGTCGAGAGGAAGAGGCTGCCGTGCGAGCCGGCAGCTGGCTGGCTCGGGTGGACTGCCCGCAGCGTCTTTTTTCGGCTTCTTCATTCATAGTAGCGTAAATGCTACTTCGTTATACCCTTTATGCGAGTAGAGCATAAAGAAATCGAGGGCGTGATTGCCCGGCGAGGAAAAACTCCCGCCTGCTGTGCAAAGTGAGAAAGAAGTGCTTGGCCCTGGATGTGCGGTTAATGACTGCACTCCAAGTGCTCCAAGTGTCTCACTGCGCTCGCCCCAGCACCGACTCTCCACGTACCACGAAAACCATCGCGCATCGTCGGCAGAATTCTTACTAGAGCAAAAAGAATTTTACAAAAAGAAAGTGCGGACGCAGGGCCGGCGGCCCGGATGGTCACTACCGTCAAAAAAATGGAGCTAGGCTGCGGGAGACATGGCCGCCGATGCGGCTCGCACTCGCTCGGCGGGCCTCCGTCCCACAGCCGCCCGGGCGTGCCACGGGTCTGCCTGGCGCTGCGCTGCTCGCACGCTGCACTGCACAAAGCTGCGACAACAAGGGGAGGCTCCTGAGCTTGAGCGTTGAGCAGTGCAGCTGCGGGCGCTCGTGGGCGGCTGTGCAGTGGTGAGAGTGCCTGATTGGAGGCGAGCTGGTGCTGCGCCAGGGTGCGCAGCATGCGCTCTTGCTCTGTGCTGAGGCATGCTGGCTGGCGACCAACACAATGCCCTGGATGCATTGCTCCACGCCGTGCTGGCTGGTGCAGTGCTGCCAGTGCGCCGACTGGCGCGCAGGGTGCGCGTCGCCGCGCGTGGCACGGGTGGCTCGAGAGGCGCGGCTGTCGTTCAACCCCGCGGCGCATGTGCGCCGCGGAAGCTGCTCGACAGGCTGCGGGCATCGCTGCGGCAGAAAGCGCCCGCCCTCTGCTTTGCTTTCGCCCGCGTTTTACGACAACTTTCGGTTTATCATAGCCGGCGAACTTTACCTCGCTGTTTCTTTATAGGCGTCTCGCAGCTGCGTATTTTCGTATTATCTTCGAGTAGTTGCGTGGGGGCGGTATGTATTCTCGTATCAGTAGTTAGTGTCGTGTCCACTAGCTCCGAGTAGAGGGTGCGTTCTGCTGCTAGGGGAAACCCGGAGCGCGGTACTATCCCTCGGAGAGTATTCTTTAGCTCCGAGTAGAGGGGGCGTTCCGCAGCTAGGGGGACCCACAGCGCGAGGGAAAAATTCCGCCGCTGGGGGAAACCCGGAGCGCAGAACCAACCCTCGGAGACCCGTGTTATGGCCCTGCGACCGCGCAACCCCCCACGGTCGAGGATGAGGGTGCGTTCTGCAGTTAAGGGGTAACCCGGTACACGGAACTATCCCTCGGAGACGTGTTATGGCCCTGCGACCGCGCACCCCCCCCTTACTTAGCTCTTAGGGGTCAGGGCTCTCTAGCCCGTAGCCCGATCCCGATCATCCGGCCCGCTGGGTGCGCTTCTGAGCTCCCCGGCCCTGGATGTGAGGCTACCAACTGCACTCCAAGTGCTCCAAGTGCAGGGTGGCATCTCCTCATCATCAGTCATCACGCGCCAAGCGGGAGGGAAGTGGACGGGGCCCTGAGCCGACGTATTATAACACAGGTGTAGGGGGGGTGAACGATGAAAAAATAAAACAGTCGACACACGACACGACCTACCGGCGGCTACCGGAAAGGCGCAGAAGGGGGGGCGGTGAAAGAAAAAAGAAAAACATTCAGCTCTTCTTCTGTGAGGATCGGCGGCAGAGTTCTTGCTAGAGCAAAAAGAAAGTGCGCAGAGTGCCCCTCGGCAGCGCGCCTCTTCGCAAGGCTCGCTCCTGCTATCGGCGAGGCAAGAAAACTGCGCGCGTTTGAGTCGGTAGCGAGTAGGCGCGCCTTGCTTCGACCCCTCGGCCGGAAAAAAATCCGCACACGGCGCGAGGCCCTCGCTCTCGAGGTTCTCGAGGTTGATATCCTTAGTTTGGCCGCGTTGGGTAGCGAGAGGTCCTCCGAGGAGGATTGGGCACCGCTTGCTTGCCGGAGTGAGAGAGAGAGAGCAAGCAGAAAGCATGGCGGCGTGATCCGCGCGCGCTGCACACCGGCTAGGCAGAGGCGCAGCCTTGCTTTGCGAGCGAGCCCTTCGGCCGAATTAATTCCAATCGCGGGAGGCAGGAGTGCGAGCCTTGCGAGACGCGGCTGTCTTCGCTCACCTGGTGTTGTGTGGGGACTGGTTGGGTAGTAGTCTAAGTTCTGAGCCTCGAGGCTGAGCGGGTCTAAGTGTGACTAGTCACGCTGGGGTGCTTACGCGGTCTAAGATCAGCGAGAGCCTCTTACATCGGCTAAGTCGGCCGTGGCACAGCCTGGGGCCAAGAGGCTCCCACCGTGATCAACGATACGGCGCTAGCCCCCAAATTTTCTTCGCCTGCGGCGGGCGCCTTCTAATCCGGATCGATCCTCCTCATGCCTCAGCAATCGCCGCCTCAGCATCCTCCTCTTCCGATTCTCGTTGCTCTTCTTGAGCGCAATCTCTAGCCAAACATTTCTCACATAAATAGCCTCAAGCTCAAACAAACGCATGTCAGAGAAGCCTGTGTATGCGCTGGTCCTCTTTGAACGATCCGCGCGTGAGGTAGATCTAGCATAGGGCCTTGTTGGCAGCAGCCAGCTTGTTGCGCTGCTTCGCGTTGCGATGAGCTGATTGGGATCGCACAAGTGCATGCCAAGCACCGCCACGATCTTGAAGCAGAACACATCGCAACCGCATCGTCCGCACTGCCATCAGGGCGAGGGCGGCCGCCTCGGCCACGGAGAGGACGTGTCGAACCAGCTGCTACCGAAGAAGGTCGAGATGTGGGCGCTGGGGCGATGAGCAGGCAAGGCGGGGTGAGTGCGAGGCGGGGAGGAGCCGAGGAGGAGCACTAGGCCTGTCTACACATGTATGCCTGGGCTGCACCGCTGGCGGCACGCTAGAGCTTTCGAGATCGACCTTTCCTAGAAGGTTCATACGCGAGCTACGAGCTACGGGTCTGGCGTTTTGGAGGTCGCTGACTCGCTGTCTCCTCAAAAAAATGAGTATGTGTGCGTGTGCGCGTGTGGTGTAAACTCGTGGCGGCGCGGCCGTCTCTCCTCCCGGCACATCTCCCTCCCTGGCGCTTTTGGGCACCTACGGTAAGCGAGCCGTATGTGACGCGTGGGATACGTGAATCGTGATCTACGACAAATAGGGACAATCGTCGACCCAGCGTCGACCATGACGTTGTCACGTTGACGACAAGGACAACACCGACGCAACCCTCCCGGGCGCGGCGCGGAGCGCGCGCGGTTCGCCCGCGGAGGTGTTCACCCGTGTTCACACGTCGCGTGGGCGGACAACCTACCTTTTTCCCCTGCGTCCCTTGTGCCTTGAGAGTTTGAGTTAATAGGCAGTAATGTGTAACTGTACCTAAGAAAAAGAGTGTCACTGGAGTGGTGTGCTAGCAGGTCAAACTCTCGATCACTCGGCACTCTTCCGTTTCCCGAGGATCTCAGACTCGAGCCCCGCGACGAGAGGCCGCATGCGGTCGGCCCTGCGGCCCGCTTTGAGCGAGACGTTGCGGAAGCCCATCTGCGCCGGGTCCCCGTGCAGGTAGGCATGCACGTAGCGGTCCATCCTGCCGCGCTCCTTGGCGCAGTGGTGCATGAATGGGCGCTGGCGAGAGGGGTGCTGCTGGTCTTGCGCATAGGGCCCGTCATCGTCCGCCTCGCCGCTGTACGCGCGCCGCACGGCCTCGTCCGCCCACGCGCGTGCGTACTGCTCGCGCACGTCCCGGTCGCAGAGCGTGCTGAGGAAGCGCCAATCCTCCGGACCCATCGCGCGCATCTCCACGCCCCGGCTCATCAGCAGCTCGAGCCCCTCGCGTGCAGACTCGGAGCGCTGCGACTGCACCTACTCTCGTGGAGCCTCGGGCTATCTCGGTGGAAACCCGCGCACGGACTCGAAGCGCTGCGAGTCGAAGCCTTGCGGTCGAGCTCCTCCTTGTGCGTGTTGTCGATCCACGCCGCCTTGTAGATGTCGGCGAGGATGCAGGTGAGGCGCACGTTGAGCGGCTTGAGCGTGCCGTCGTACCAGCGGCACAGCTTCTCGGTGCAGCTGGTCGGGTGGCCTAGCCGCGGCCAACCTCGGGTGATCTCGGGTGATCTCGTGTGCCCTCGATGCAGCAAATGCGGGCCGCCCTCGTACGAGCGCTGCGCGTACTCCTCCCGTGCGAGCATGCCGCGCGGCACCTGATCTCGGGGTGGTCTTGGGGTGATCTCGGGGTGATCTCGGGGTGGTCTCGGGGTGATCTCGGGTGATCTCCCGCGCGGGCGTGCGGCACCATGCCGCCCGAGTAGTGGCACGGCTGGTACGTCATGTACAGCTGGAGCTCGACCTGATCTCGACCAGCCTCGCCTCATCTCGGGCAATCTCGGCGGGCACATTATGGACAGCTGAAGCTCGACCTCGACGTCGCCGGCGCCGCTGCCGCGCTCGCCCTCGCCGCCGCCGCCCCTGGCCTCGCCCCCGCCCTCGCCTCCGGCCTCGCCGCCGGCCTCGCCGCCGCCCTCGCCGCCGCCCTCGCCGCCGCCCTCGCCTCCGCCCTCGCCCCCGCCGGCCTCGCCCCCGCCGCCCTCCTCGTCTCTGATCTCCCCGCTCTCGCTCTCGCTCTCGCTCTCGCCCTTTCCGCCGCTAGCCCCCCCGCCGCCCCTCTCGCCCCCCCCTCCCTCACCGCCGCCGCCCTCGCCGCCCTCGCCCTCGCCGCCCTCGCCGCCGCCGCCTTCGCCGCCGCCGCCCTCGTCGCAAACCTCGCACACGGCCTCCCCGCCCCCGCCCCCGCCCCGGAGCCTCTCGATGGCGCGCATCAGCTTGTCGTCGGCGAGCATGAACGCCTAACCTCGCGCAGCCTCGGGGTCCTCTCGCACAATCTCGACCAGGCGTGCCAACGGGCGAGCGGCGACGGCCTCTGCATGCACGTTCACCTCAGAGCCGCCCCGGAAGCAGTTCGAGTAGCGGGCGACATACACCTCCCTGCCGCCCGCGCACAGCCGCGCCACGACGACCACCTGACGACTTGGCGCACCGGTGACACCCTGTGCGTTGCGCCATACACACCTGCGACCCGCACCTGCGACTTTCCGCACCGGTGGGTCGCCGGGTCGCCGCCCAGCGCCGGGTCATGCTGCCTAAAGGCAGGGGCTAGCACGGCATTCAAACTGTGGTGTGTGTGTGTGTGTATGTGTGTGTGTGTGTCTGTCTGTCTGTGTGTGTGTGACTGTGTGTGTGTGTGTGTGTGTGTGTGTGTGCGTGTGACTGTGTGTGTGTGTGTGAGGGGGGGGGGGGGTGCGTGTGTGCGGGGGCCATGCTGCCTCAGGCAGAGCCGGACGCCCGCCTCCTTGGAGTTGGCGTGGTAAAAGGCGGCGCAAAAAGAGTGCAGCGAGCCGAGCAGCGAGGCGTTGTGCGCGGCGCGGCGCGGCGCGTGTGAGCGGACGGCGTGGTCGCCGTCCGCCTCGGGAAAGAAGAGGCAGCGGCTGAAGGGCTTGTTGCAGAGGCAGCCGATGTGCTCCTGCGTCAGGACGCCGAGGTCACTTCGTTTGAACTCAACTCGTTTAAGCTAGACGAGGAGCGTCGTCAGCCCACGTCAGGAAGACGCCGAGGTCGGGGGGGGAGGACGGTCTCGCGCCGTGTCTTCGGAGCACCGCGTGAATACACGGGGCTACGGTAATACCGCGCGGGCGGCGGACGACGGCGGAGTGCGTGTCCTCTCGAGCGCTGGTTGGAAGACACGCGCACGTATTCCGCTTCTAAGGGCCTTCCGACGTGAGCGCCGCGCCGCCGCCCCCGCCGGATGAGGTGCCTGGCCGTGATCGCAGCTCGGCCTCGCCGTGCGCGAAGAAGCACTTCTCGCCGAGCGAGCAGGAGCCGTCGCGCTGGTAGAAGGCGCACATCCGTGTCTTGCGCAGGAAGTCTGTCTTGAACCGGTCGCGCTCAGTCAGCCCGCCCTGGCGCAGCTCCGCCTCTCCGTGCGCAAAGCCGCACTCGAGCCCGGCGATGCAGGAGCCGAAGCGCTCCCAGTGGCGGCACAGCTGCGTCTTGAACAGCTTCGAGTCGGGCCGCGCGGCGATGCCGGAGAAGCTGCCGCGCGGCGGCGGCTCCCGCGCGAGAGCCCGCAGCTCCCGCTCTCCGTGCGCAAACCGACAATTCGCACCGTCGGCGCATGTCCCATCGCGCTCCCAGTTGCGGCAGACCCTCGTCTTGAAGAGATTATCGGCGGGCCGTCGCTGCTCGGTCTGCTGCGGCGACCACCCCCTGTCGCCTTCGTACAGGTGAGCACCGCCGCCGCGGCCCCTGTCGCCGCCGCCGCCGCCAGGCCCGCCACGCTCACGATCGCGGCCGCTGCTGTACCACCTGTCGTGAGGCGGCGGCGGCGGTATCCTGCGAGCATACTCGTCCATTGTGCCCGGGCTTGCTTCACACGCACACGCGCGAGGGAGGCGAGCCTTGGCTATGGAAAAAAAAAACGAGCCGCGCCCGGCGACCGCGCACCCCCCTAGGGGGCAGGGCTCTCTTGCAACCCGATGCCAATCGGACTAAAAAGAAACAGCACCGCTCACTGGCCAGTGGCGCCAAACCGCGTCGTGAGGTGCATGTCGCTCTCCCTCGCGTGGGCCGCCGCGCTCGGCTACTCGGCCGCGCACTGGTGGCCGGGCCTGCCGCTGCGGCCGACCCTCGTCGCCCTCGCCGTGCTCTCCGCCTCTCGACTCGCCGCGGACGTCGCGGCGATGTGGCGCTCTCCGCTCGACGCGGTCGAGCGCCCGCTCAACGCTACGCGGCGCACGCGGTGGCGAAACCTGGGCCTCTGGCCGCCGGACGGCTCGGGAGGCTACGCCGCCGCGTGCTCCGCGATGGCCGAGCGGGTGGGCGATATGGCCGGGGTCGGCGCGAGCACGCGCGCCGTGCTCGACGTCGGCTGCGGCGCCGGGGAGTCGCTTCGGATCTGGTCGGCCCGTGGCGCCGCGCTCGTCGTCGGCGTGGACGCGGCGCCGCCCGTCGACTGCAGCTCCGCGGTCGAGTGCTGCGATGCGGCGGGCGTGGGCGCGCTGGCGGCCGCGCGCGGCGAGCGGTTCGACGCTGTTGTTTGCGTCGACGCGGCGTACCACTTTGCGCCCAGCCGCGCCGCCTTCTTCGCGGCGGCCTCCTCGGCGCTGTCCGAGGGCTCCCCCGCCGGATGCCCCGCTGGACTCCTTCTCCCATCGCTGCTCAAACCGCCGATTCCTCACCCAGTAGGCGGCAGGATCGGCCTCGCCGACGTGCTCGGCTCCTCCGTCGACGCCGGAGGGGACGTGCGTCGCGCCTCTCGCGGCTTGGCGCGGCGGGCCATCGCGGCGCTGATGCGGGTGCCGGCCGCCAACTTATGCGACGCCGCCCAGTACGAGGCGATGCTGGCGAGCGCGGGCTTCGTCGACGTCACCGTCGAGCCGGCGACTGAGCGCGTGGTGGGCGGATTCGCGCGCTTCGCCGCGCGGCACGCGCGCAGCAGCTTCGACTCGCCCCCCGATCGGCCCGGCTGGTCGTGGTCGTCCGTCGCGCGGGCAGGCGCGGCCCTCTCGGCCGCCTTCCGCCACGGCCAGCTCGAGTACGTGTTTGTGAGCGCGCGGAAGCGACACTCTCCTCGCGACGCTGCGCACACGTGAGGAGTGGTGGGTATGTTGTGAGCCGCCCGATTTCTTTTTGACGACAGCATTGATTCTTTTTGCCGCAGTGCGCGCCAGTCCCCCCCCGTGCTTTAGTGAGAGCAGTGTCAGTGACCAGTGAGCAGTGTCGCGACGGCGCGAATATATTAAATAAATAAACAAAAAAACAAAAACGGACACCTCTACTGTGAGATGCGCGAGAGAGTTGTAAAATTCTTTTGCCGAGTCCTGTGCTCTGCCGACCCCGACCGTCGGCGCTGCACGTGAGGCATAGCTACCCCACAAGGCCACAACGCCCTGCCATGCGCCCTGCGTGCTCTGCGAGGTGCAGCTTCCCCGCGCGCCTCCTGGGCGCCTCATCAACGCTCATCTATCGCGCACCCGGTATTGTTATTTCTTTTGTGCCCCTTCCCACCCCCCGCCCCCCGCTAAGGGGTCCTCCTGTAGCTCCCCTACTCTGATCGCGCTCGCTCCGTATCCGTGCCCCACGAACAGCTCGTAGTCTTCTTTCTGCCAGTTTATGTGTCTCTGGGGCGCTCCCTCTGGGAACAGCGTCTCATCCGTCCCGAGGCTCCCCTCTTGCCGTTCCCTCTCCTGTCTCTCCATCATCTTTTTCACCGCGTCCCCCTTGCTCTTATTTTGCTCGGGTATCTCCTCCTCCCATGTCGCGTTCGTATCGAGGCCCGGGGTCCCCTAAGCTTTATCACTCGATTGTGTTTTGAGAATTCTTGGCCGCGTGCTTGGCGCTATCATGCCGGTCGCGAGCCGACCCGATCACGCTTCGCCCTCCATGCTCGAGGTGACCGAGATCATCGCGCGGCGCGCGAGCGCGCACGACGACGTGCTCCGGCAGACCCAGCCCTGGCAGGTGCGCGCCTCCCCCTCTCCACGCCCGTGCGTGCGCCGCCGCCCCGGTGAACCCCGTCTCCCGCCGCAGGACTACATTGACCAAAAGGCGCGCGAGCGCCGGGGCAAGCGCCGCTCGACCGACGTGCGTCGCGCCCCTCCCTCCGCCGCCCGACACCAGCCCAAGCGTGGCGGCGCCTGACTTCACCACCGCCGCCGGGTGCCGCCACAGGCGCTGGCCGAAAACGTGCGGCTCCGCGCAGAGAGCTCCCCGCAGCGGGCCCGCACGGCGGCGGCCACGGCAGCCACGTGGCCGACGGCAGCGGAGCCGGAGCAGCATTCGCAGGCGGCCAGCGGCGTGGGCCGGCGAAGCTCCGGTTCTGGCGGCGGCGCCGGCTCGAGCGGCGACGCGGCCCGAGACTTCCGCGAGCCGGCAACCAGCTCGCACTCCCGGGCGACCGGGCGAGCCGCGGCGGCGGGCGCGTCCCGCCGCGTGGCAGCGGGCGCGAGCGGCTCCCGCCACGCGGCGGCAGACGCGTGGCGCGGCCAGCCCGAGCGGGCGCAAGGCCACGCCGCCCCGCGCGCTCTCCCGCCGCTGCCGGCCGCCCCGCCGCCGCCAGCCGGGCGGCGGCCGCAGCAGCCTGAGCACCGGCGGACCTTTGAGGCGCGCGCGGCGGGAGAGCCGGCCGCGTCCGCCGGCCTGGCGGCACGCGTTAACAGCGGCGCCGCCGGCCTCGCCCGCCAGTGGCCCAGCTGCCGCCACCCCGCCTCGGAGTGCAACCCAGGCTTGCGAGCTAATCCCCCGCCACACCCCACCCCTTCCCGCCACCCCGTTCGATTCCCTGGGGGCCCGCCGCGCCTCTACCTCCCCCGCCGCCGCCACTTCCTTCCCCGCCGCCCTCGCATCCAAACGGCCACCACCGCCCACTCCGAGACCGCTCGAGTCCATGTCACAGCAGGCCTGCGAGCGCCGGCGCAGGAGGCGGCGGTGCAGGCGCCCTCCCGCGCTCGCGCCCGCCCTCCGCGCCCTCTGCGCTCGCCGCCGGCTCCGCGCTGGCCATCGCCCACCTCGCCGCCTTCGCCGCCCTCGCCGCTCTCGCCCGCCGCGCGCTCCTTTCCCCCGCCGCTCGTCGCGCCGCACCGCAACCCTCTCTTTGGGCCGTGGCTCGACGCCGACGCCGACGCGGTTGCCGACGCGGTGGCGGAGGCGTTCACCGACGCGGACGCGGTTGGGCGGTGTCCGCCGACGGTGTGTGCCGCCGCCCACCGCCGCCGCCGGCGCGGGGCCCTCACAGCCAACCCTTCCCCGCCACCCCCTTCCGGTGCCACAGATGCCGCTCCAGCGGTGGGGCTCTGGGCTCCTCTTCTCGTGTGAGGCAGAAGCGGAGGAGGGCGAGGAGGAGGAGGAGGGTTTCGACGCGAGGCGCCCTCTCCGCTGGTTTGGCGGCGAGAGGAGGGTGTCCCACTCGGGCCTCCTCTTCCGCTAGGATGGAACCGGCTGCGAAGGGCAGTCGCACATGGTACGGGGGAGGGGGGGGGGGGGGGCGATCCGGGGCCGCGGCCTCACGACCTTCGTCGTCGACGCCGGGGGCAGGGAGAGGCTGCAGCTCATGTGTGCCGTGTCCTCGTCGGTAGCCGACATCGTGGGACGCGGTGCACCATGTCGCGCATCGGCCTTCGCGGGCGGGGGCACGCGGACTGTACGGGGCGAGCCGTCGCAACACCGATCCGTAACGAGCACCTGTGCGGAGTGCGCGTTCTCGCGCGCGGGTGTTTTCTCGCCCATCTCACCGCTCCGCACTCACCGTGGTCGTCTCTCTATCGTGTGCATGTCACCGTACACATACAGCTGTGGGAGAGGAGGAGGGAAAAGACGACACAAGTGTCACAGCTCCACAGCGTCTGCTGTCTCGCGGCAGCCGACATACTACACAAAAAGGTGCGCCCGCCGTGCCTGATCAGGGGATGATCACGCCATCGCACCAAGCAGCGTGGAGGTCGCAGACGCCGCCGGCTCGCGTCAGAAAATCGGTGCTCGATCCCTCGGAATAGTACTGGGACAGCAGGTCGGACCAGACGTCTTGCGAGTATTTGGTGGCAAGCCATTTCGACACCTCCCCGCTTGCGCGCGCCGCGTCCATTGCGTTGTTGGCGATGTACGTGAAGGTGTTTAGAGGAGGGGGGTCGTAGAGCCCGAGCTTGTTCAGCACGATGAGGAAGGGAAAGAGAAGGTTCCCGAGCACCGCGCCTCCCGCCACCGTTCCCGCAATCTTCTGGTCTAGGCGAAGCTCTGCGGTCGGGATCGGCGACCGCGCCGGTGCAACCGGGCGGAACGCGAGCGGCGAATGTTGCACTGCCGGAGCAAGGGCGACAGCGGAGACGAGAGCAAGGGCTAGCATTTTTTTGGTGGCACTGTTGACTTTTTGAGGGTGGGACACGGCCTCCAGCTGCACCAGGATGCGGCACGTGGAAAGAACCCCCGACTCCGAGCTTGATGCTGAACTTGACTCTGTATTCACCAAGTTTAGCAGAGTAGCTCCATCCAGGCTGCAAGCGCCAGTCTGAACGCGCCCCTCTCTCCACCCCGCAGGCGGGCGACATCGAGCACTTCAACGACAAACAAGGACAAGAAGCACGAGCGCTTCCGCACCTGGGCAAGCATGCATGCAGATCTCGCCCGGCTCGGTGCCGGGTGGCTCCAATGCCGCCAACCACTTGGTGCTTCCGACACACACACATAGAGAGAGACACACACACACACACCTGGACACACACACCTGGACACACACACCTGGACACACACACACACACACACACGACTCATAGAGTCGAACGGGACCACGGCGGACGTGGTAGTGGCAACCACGGCGGACGTGGTTGTGGTCGGTCATGATAAAACCGGAAAGGAATAACAAAAAGAAAAGCCACCCCCACGACTGAAAAGTCTTAATGGACCTGTCCTAGACTCTGTGGCTGAAGTAGCGTGTGCGTCGAAGCCACAAGAGGGCTGGCATAGTTCGGAGGGTCCTTGAGAGGGGGGTTGTGAAACGATCGCCGCAAGGGGTGTGAAAGTAAATACTCCACTTATTCACAGATACCATACTGGAGGCGCCGAACCTCCCCCATCCCTCTCCGGCTCGTCGGGCGCCTGGCCTGCGCCGGAGGTCGCGGGCCCGTCATCCGACGCCGCAGGCCCGTCATCCGATGCACGGCCGGCGGCGGGGCCGGCGCCGGCGGAACCGCAGCACGCGGGGGCAGCCCGAATGTGCAGCACGCCATCGGTAACGCGAGATCGTTGGACGTGGCCAGTCTAGCCGCATCGCAGGTTGAGCCACCCCTGCAGTGGCTCGCCAAGAACGGCGGCTTGCGCGAAGTGGCACAGGGAAGCAACGCACGCTGCTCGGGGCTTAATCTCGCGCCTCTCGTGCCCTCGTCGACGCCGGGTCCGCCCAAGCCAAGGGAGTACTGTAGCTCTCACGCACGCACGCGGCAAGTCCAGAGGTGAGCCTGTATGCTGACAGTCTCGTGATAGACCATAGAGTTGCAATGGCTTTAGGCGCAGCGGCACCCACGCTCTCCCGCTCTCCCGCGGGCCCGTGCCCCGGTTCTCTCCCAGCTGCAGCCGTCCCACCACAGGCTCCCACGCGTCGGGCTTCTCTGCCTTCTCTCGTGCTTTGTAGCCGGGGGGGAGTTTCCCATCTTCGATCTTGCCCCTTCTCGTCCGCCCGCACTCTCCACGAAAAACGAAGGGGGAAGCGTTTTCAGATTTCACTGCGTAGGGTAGTTGGTACTCTCCCACCTGAAAGAGGTGCTGCTTCGTGCACGGCTTCGTCGTCGCCTCGCGCAGCTCGGCCATCGTCCGCCGGCTCGCCTCGGCGCTCGCCCTCTCGCTCGCCGCCCCCCGCTGCGCCGCCTCACTCTGCCCGTGCGACGCGCTCACCCGCGCCGCCTCGCGGCCCGCCGCCCGGCCGGCGGCTCCTGCCGCGTCCTTCATCCCGCCGCCGCCGCCGTCGTACAGCATCATCACCTGGTTGGTCACCAGCCGCCAGTACTGCCTCGCGTCGTCCGGCATCGCCGGCCAGATCTCGCGCCACACGTGGTTCTTCATGTGCTGCAGCGCGACGTAGACCGTGTTCTCGCCGCGCCCCGTGCGCACCGTCGGCTCCTCCTCCCGCGCGTCGCCCCGCTCGGTCGCGTGACTCCGGATACATCCTTTTGCAACGGCCCTATACGCTAGAGACCGAGAGGTGATACAGTCACGGCCTGATGCATTGTCAGGGAGTGCGAGAGCACCACCATCAATAGAACATGCAACATCTGTCATCTTGGAGCAACACTTGAGTCTCGAGAGACACTGTCTGGCTGGTAGCCCCCCCCCCCCCACCCAGCCGACCCGCTGTGAACCTCGCGGGCTCACGCTGCTCCTCCCTGGGTCTCTTCCCACAGGAGCAGCTGTGAAGCGGCTGCGGCAATAGCAGACAGGAGAGACGAGAGGCCGACTACACGGTAAGGCATACGGACCTTGCAGAAAACCTTTTCCTTCTAAGCAGGGCTACACAATGACCCTATAGTGTGTGGGTGTTCCTGGCGAGTTGTGATGAGTAGAATTAGACTAGCCAATACTATTTTGAAGTTCATATATGAAAATACCAACTTGCCTATGTGCACGTCTCCGCCGCGGCGGCCCGGAGGCGGCCCGGCGGAGCGGTCAGAGCAGCACTGCGCGGGCCGGCGATCGACTCTCGACTATAGTACGGGCTCTATTGAATGGCCTCAAGGTGCTCTCTAGGGCTGCCCTATTCCGCTCGCCCGGCTACGTCGCCGGGCTTCGAAGGAAAAGGTTTCGCTCGGCACGGCGTCGGAGAGCAAACTTCGACGTTCGTCCTATAGTGGAAGCTGGACGCACGTAGGCAAGTGGCCCATGACCAGGCGGGCTGCTGCTCAGAATCTGGGCCGTCGGCGCTCGCTCTCGCGCTCTTCATAACGGCGTTGCCCCCTCCCTCCCGCGCCGACGTTGGGCAGCCCGACCACGACAACGTCAGCGCCGCTGGCCTGCAACTCGAGGCGCCTTTGAATGAGCACGAGCCGGTGCGCGGCGGCGGCGCGGGTGATGCAGCCCAAGGTGACGGCGACGGCAGAGGGGGCGGCGCCGGCGGCGGAGGAGGCGGCAGCGGCGGCGATGGCCGCGGGGTCGGCCCGCCCGCCTTTGCTGCTGGTGCTGTGGGCATCATCACAGCTCAGCGGCGGTGTGCGACCAGGGCCAGTGGTAGACTTTCGACGCGGTGAGGCTGCTCTCTGAGCAATGACACTAGCAAGAGCATCATGTGTGTCATCGGAGTCACTTGTATTACGATACCACCACGCCGCCACGCTCGCAAGGGCCGCCTAAGCGCCTAAGCACCCTAAGCACCCCCCCGCTTAGGCCGCTTAGGCGCTTAGGCGAGTGACGGCCGGCTGCCCGGGGCCTGGCGTGCCTCCGCCGTGGGCTGAGCGCCCGGGAGAGCCACTCTGCAAGTGGTGTGCGAGCGTGTAGCCTTTAGCGTGCAGTCGGCCGAGACTCGACACCGACCGACCGCCTGTGCCACCAACCAGGCAGGCAGGCAACAGACACAATTCTTTCTTCCTATCTAATACCTCTGTGCCGTGGCGTGTGCCTAGCGACGTCCGCGCCAGCGAGCCTCAGAAGGGCGCGGACTGGCGCAGATAGCACAATGACGTAAGAATTCCCTTCACACGCGGGAATCCTAGCGTTCGTCATTTGGGCGCGAAGGGAAAATGCCGCCGCGAAAGCGTGCCAAGAAGCGTGCCAAGAAGGCTGTCGAGCTGCTCACCGTCACGTTTCCGCGCTTCGGCACTCTCACGGGCACGGTGCTGGGCGAGGAGGACAACGATGGCGAACATCTCATCATCGTGAGGTGGTCTCAGCCACTAGATGGTGGCGACAAGCGCTGGGACTGGAAGGTGCCAGCAGGCGAGTCATACCAGGTGAAGCACCCGGCCGACTCTCCAGCGGCACTCTCCGAGATATTCGAGCCTCCGCACCCAAAGTCGAATGAATACAATCTTCTGACAGAGGAGCCGGCTGGCTGCCGATTCCTTGTTCCGACGATTGAGTTGGACGACGAGACGACCTACTACCTCGGCGAGCGGCTGGACGAGAATCGGTGGTGGGTGACGAAGAAACGGCTGACCGATCCCGCCATGATCGGCGATCATGGCTACGCCCCTTACATCCCGTCCTACCCTGCCGCACTGTACATGCTCGTGTGCTCACAGGTTCAGCAGGCGATGCACGGGGAGAGCTTTGGCGAGTGCACCATCGTCGGCCAGCTCGCATTCGAGATGAATGACCGGTTTGTCCGCCATGCCTCGGGCCGCCCGGTCAACCGGCAGCATGACATTGCTTGCAACGAGCTCAAGGCAATCGAGTTCGCCGTCGCCGAGGTGAAGCGGCAGCTGCAGACCAAAGGGTCGCCGTACGACGCGCTATGGGGAATGCTGCTGCTCTTCTCCGATGAGGGAGAGTGCGCGTTTGAGGGTGTGTGGGAGGACGACTTTTCCCATTTTGGAGAGCCGCACCCGCCGCTCGTCAAGGCTTGCTCCGGGATCGCCCTCGTCGCTGCGGCCGTTCTTTTCGATGCGAAGGTGATCGAAGAGGCGAGCTCGAGGCTGGCCAAATGCCCAGAGGCCGTGCTCAAGCTGTTGCCGCCTCTTGACCAAAAAGTTTGAGAGTGCCGGAGCAGGCGTTGGCACGTGGAAAGACAAGAAGGCCTGCACGGCGTGGCGTACGCTTCTGGCACAGGCGAAGGCGGAGGCTTGATCGCTTGAGAGGGTGCGTGTGTGTTGTGGTGTGGGGGCGCGGGTATGTGCGTGCGGCAGCCGGAGGTGCTAGAGAGGTGACCTTTTTCGAAGAGTATTTTGGCGACCGTTTTCTTTTTCCACATACCACAGACAACACACTGAAACCTATCAGTGGTCACATTTTGAGAAAATGAGAGGATTTTTGCAAAACGCACATGCCCTCAGACGTCAGAGACAGAGTGCCTCGAGGTCTCGAGCGGACGAGCGCATGCCCAAAGCCTTGAGGTCTTGGTTTCGTTTTAAACACACGTTTTTTGAAAGACGCACAACGATCGACGTCGCAAACCTAGGCACACAGCTCCGACACGCAGGGGCGCCCACCCTCTGTGATAGTAGCGCTGGCCAACCACGTAACGGAGCTGCGCTGTCCACCCGACCGCGCGCGCTACTTCTCAAACCAGAAGCGCGTCGCCACCTCGCCCTTCACCGGGAAGAGCGGCTCTCCCTCCCACTTGCTGCCCGCCTCGGCGGCGTTGATCCGCCACGTGTCGGCGATGAGCAAGCCAGCGACTGTGATCCATACAGCCGTCAGCCCCAGCAGGCTTCCCGCCTTTTCGGACACCGAGTAGAACTGCGTGGCCGCGAAACACGCCGAGGCCAGCACGCACGCCACGCCGGGCACCGCGGCGCCGAGCCGGCGCTCGACATTGTTGACCGTGTTCCACGTGTCGCCAACCGAGAGGTGCAGCATGATGCAGAGGAGCACCGGGTTGAGCAAGTGCATGCCGGTCGCCTCCCACACGAGGGTCGACGAGAGCGCGCGGAGAGGTCCGACGACCAGAACCCACCTACCGCCAAATGCTGTGATTGTGGAAGGGGTGGCAACGATTGTCTGTGCATCGTGCCGGCGGATTTCACATGATCGGAAAGGTCACACCCGGCGGCGTCCAGCTTGGCATGATCCGGTCGTTGAAGCCGCGGGTCGCCTCCCCATCCACTGCCTTTTTGAGGTCAGGCCGCGCGTTGTCGAGAGGCGAGAAGACGCGGCTCTTGAGAGACAAGCCCCAGAAGAGTCCGGCGACCGCCTGCCACGGAAGCGTCACGCCGAGAGCGTCGGTCGCGAGATCGACCGCGCCGAACGTGGCAGAGACGGCACCCATCTGCACGGCCACCGCGCCCGCATACTTGCCGATCGCCTCAACGTCTATCTCCTTTGAAGCAGCGGTGGACGAGGCGACGGCGGCGGCGGACCTGGCTGTGATGGCTGGGCGAGCGGCGGTGGTGCTGCCGTGGAAGGCGAGTGCGAGACTCAGGAGGTGGATCACCATGGTGCTGATCTCTTAGCAGCGCCGACGACGCGCGGCTGCGACTCTCCAGCGCCGCCGGCGCGAGTAACGCGCTGGTGCTGTCTGCTTGCCGCAGCCACTCCTCGCAGCTCGTGAAGAGAGCGACAAATGGCCCTCGGTCTTCACAGCGGAGTGGCTGGGACGATACCACAGGCGCCCCGGCCAAAGCGAAGAAGAAAAATAAACGAAAGTTCCCCGCGACGTTCACCGCGACGGCCGAGGCCGAGGAAGCCGGGGCGCCGCCTCAATGCTCGCCCTCACCCTGCCCGACTTCTCCTTCCCACATGGACGACAGACCGCGGGGCTTAGGAGCGAGGTATCACGCTGGCTGTCGCCGGCCGAGTCGCCGCGTATGCCGCGGCATTCCGAGTTTGACGGGAATCGTGAGCATGAGCGGTTCAGCCTCTACCTCCGGCCAGTGGACGCAGACGGGCAGCCGCTCCAGGCCAGCGGGCCGGACTCGACCGAAAAACTCCGCCGGTGGGGCGGAATGCACGCCACGCTCTGCTCCTTTGCGCCTCACCACGGGAGCGGAGCAGCGGTCACGCATCGCACCGCGCCGGACGCTGCGATAGAGCTCCTGAGCGCCGCAGCCGTATCCGGCATCTCGTCGGCCGGCGTGTCGAAGCTGGCCTCGTCCGCCTGGCGGCTCTCGCCCCACGCTACGCTGCCCGCGAGCGAGACGGGCTCGCTACTGCTGCTGCCGACGAGAGGCGGCAAGAGCGACGGCAGCCTCCCTCAATTGGGTCTCTCTTCTCGGCCCGCCGCCCCACCCTCACACACACGTCCCGCGTCTTCCAGGGGCCTCCGAGGCGCTGGCCGCGATCAGCGCCGCCGCCGCCGCCGCCAGACTCGTCAACGCGCGGCCCGCAGAGTCGCTGCACGTCAATATCGGGTGAGCGAGAGCTCGCCCTGGGATGCGGGACCGCCCTCTCCCCTGCGCATACCTTTCCAGAGGACGCCACCCAGGGGCCAGACCCCCGGCGCCTCCCCGCACCACACTCATCCCCAGAGGGCACCGCCTACATGGACACATGGAGGCCCCCCCACGGCAATCCCGTAGATAGTCTAGACATCGTACTGATAGTAAACGGACCTCGACGCCCTCCCGCAGGCGCGCCGCAAGCTGCCGCAGCCGCTGCGCCGCCGGCTGCGTCGGGTTGGCGGGCGGCGATTGCGCTGAGAGGGCGCGGGCGGTGCTGCGCGAGTGCGCGGGGTGGGAGCTGTGTGTCGCCTCTTGTGCAGCGGGGGAATCGCCGCTGCGTGTGACTGGAGTAGGGCGGCGGAGGCGCCTCGAGTGGCCCGCCGCCGCGGCTGCCAGTGGGGCGGCGGAGTGTGGTGAGGCTCTCTCCGCTCTCGCTGAGTCGGGGGTGCCGTAGCGTGCCACTCTTCGTACCGTCAGAAACATAAAGAAACAAATGGACCCCTCGCGACACCAGTCACCACAGGGAGATAGATACAGAGATGGGCGCACCCAGGAGCGGATCCCCCGCAGCTAGACGCCGCCGTCCGCCGGGGGGCCGGCGGGCTCGATGGCGTCGGCGACCGCCTTGTTGCCGTTGATGATCGCCTCTCGAGCCGCCGCTGGCAAGCCGGGAGTGCCCTCGGCGCGCTGCACGCCCCGGCGCAGCATGAGCGCCCCGACGCGGCGAGAGAGAGTCGTCACGCCCTGCACGCCGCGCCACACGTCGCCGCGTGCGCCTCCATCCGCGAGGAGGGAGCCGACCGCTTCGGCCACGGCGGTCGGCAGCGGCGGCTCGCTCGCGGCCGCGCCCAGCTCCTGGCGCACGCGCGGGCCGATAAGCTCGGCGATCTCTGACGCGGTGGCGAGGGCGCGCTCGTCCTCGTCGGTCGCCGCCAGGAGCGCCTCGAGGGCCGGCGGCGGCTTAAGGCCGAGGGGCGCGACCAGCGAGGCTGGCGTGTCCACCAAGGCGGTACGCAGCGCCTGCCACACGACGGCGCGCTGACAAGTCTCGTCCAGCTTGGGCTGATCTCGGCTGATCTCGGCTGATCTCGGCTGATCTCGCGCCTGCCGCACCGCGGCATCGCCAAGCCGTGCGCTCTCCTCCACAAGGATGTCCTAAGGGTAGGGACAAGGGTAATGGAAAATTGCATGTCTCCCCACACACGCACAGTGGCGGAGCGAAGGTGGGCTCTCTTCTGCGTCACCACACCCCCTGCGAGACTAGCAGTGGCCCCGGCGTTCACGCTGCAAGACCCGGAGCCCGGCCGGCGGGGCGAAGCACAACCTGCAGCGTCGACCCCTCCGGGTCGATCAGCAGCCTACATGCTAATACACCAACATTAGGGCGGGAGTACGGCCTTGTGCAGAGTATTCAGAGCGCCGTGAGAATACGAGCGACACAAATACGGTGATCACAGCGGAGTACGGTCGAATACAGCGGAGTCCGTGTCCTCTCGAGCACTGGTTGGAATGCATGGCTACGTATTCCGCTTCTAGGATCAGCAGCCCGGCCAGCTCACGCGTCGCCTCCGACTGGCCCGCGCCTCGGTCCACCGTCGCGGTGGCCGCGGTGGCCTCGCGGAACTGCTCACTCATCTCGACCAGCTTCGAGGGAGAGAGGCCTCCGCCTCCGCCGTCGCCTCCGCCGCCGCCGTTGCCGCGCGCGGACGACTGGGCCGTCGGCACAACCACGCCGACGGTGTCCGCTCCGAAGGGAAGCGCCGACGGCGCACGAACCGCCGGGCCGTCGAGGCCGAGCATCGCCCGCAGGGCCGCCTTGGAGCGCGGCGAGCGGTCGGTGAAGAGCCGGCGAGCGAGGTAGGGGTAGCACTCCTGCGAACGGGGGGAGATAGGGTCGGCGGGGGCGCAACGGCCGTGGTCCTCCTCGTGGTCGTCAGAGACAGAGAGGGAGGAGGCGAGAGAGATGTGCCGCGTGTCACTGTGCGTGACCAGCCCGTGCTCTGTTGGGCCGAGGGCTGGTTTGAACGCGTCGACTGAGACTTGTGGAGGAGAGCGCAACCACTCCTGCACGATTGCGTAGTCCTCGTCGACCGAGAGGCCGATCCCCTCGAGGGTGGAGAAGGCGCGTGCGACGTAGAGGACGTACGGCGGCAGCGCGAAGAGCTCGCGGTTGCGGCGCGACACCTCCTCCATCACGTTGGTCACGCCCTTGACGTCGACCCCCTCCGAGGCGAGCTGCGCCTACTCTCGGCTCATCTCGGCTCATCTGGGCAATCTCGGGCGATCTCGCGCGAGCTGCTCCGAGGCGAGCTGCGCCTCCATCGCCGCGAGCAGCTCCGCCTGCGCCTTCTTCTCGAGCTCGGGCCCGCTCAGCTCCGCGCCGTACCGCTGCTTGAGCTCTCCCTCCACGCGCTCGGCAATCTTCTTTGGCCCGCCGCCCGCGCTCAGCTGCCGAAAGGCAAAGGAGAGGCCGTCGGTGATGCCGGACGCCTTGAGCCGCTCGGCGGACACCCTGCTCGAGGAGTTGCACGACGAGTGTGTTGCACGACGAGTGTGTTGCCGGCCCGACTGTGTTGCACATCTCTCCCCGTGTGTGAAGCGCGTGTCGCAGCTTGCGACGCGTGCTTCGCGCTAGCCTTCCGTGGGACTCGGCGTTGCCTGTCCGACTAGTCGATCTCTGTCTGTCTGCCCGTTCTCCGACTGTCCGTGCGTGCGATCTGGGCCCGGGGTCGTGCTGTTTGTGTCAAGCGTGTGTCGTGCGGTATGCGACACGCAGAGGAGAGACATATGCGCCGCTAGGGAGTGTGGGTTCGGGGGGCTCTTCACACACACACACCCCGGGGGCTAGGGGGACCCCGGTCCATATGCTCTGTGGGCCCCCCATCTGTGGAAGCAAGCGCACCCCTCCGGCGAGAAGCCGAGGTTGATGAAGTCCTGAGGCACCTGCTTGGGCGTGGGGCGTGGGGTCCGATCTTTTACTGAAGGCTGCTCACCACTGCCACCCGTCCCGAGCCGCACCGCGTCGTAGTCCTCGACGTTCAGGTGCGCGATGAACTCAAGGAGCGCATACTGCAGGTTCGACGGCACCTCGAGCGTCATGCCCCAGTCGAGGATGCAGAGCTTGCCGTCCGTCGTGCGCAGCAGGTTGCCTGGGTGCGGGTCGCAGTGCAGCACGCCTAGCGAGATCGCCCGAGATGGGTCCGAGATCACCCGTTGCGGCGCTCGCCCGTGCCGAGCCATCTCGGGCGATCTCGGGCGATCTCGGGCGATCTCAGGCGATCTCGGGTGCGGCACGCCCGTGTCGAGCAGCATGGTCAGGTACGCGTTGAGCGCGACGCCGCACAGCCGCGGCACGTCGGGCGACGCGTCGGAGTCGAGGCGCGAGCCGTCGACCCACTCGGTCACCAACACCGTATCGCGCACCAGCCGCTCCACAACCACCGGCGCGCAGACCGCGTCGAGGCCGCGCGCCTTCATCGACGCAGCAAACCCCGCCGTGTTCCTCGCCTAAGGTAAGGGACGCCTCTCCACAGACGCAAGGGCGGTGACGCAAGGGCCAAGCAACCCTCGCGACTCCACGTCTAGAAGGACAGGCCGCACGGCGTTGAAAGTGCAAGACCCAGTGCGCGTGTGGTCACTGTGTGTGTGTGTGTGTGTGTGTGTGTGTGTGTGTGTGTGTGTGTGTGTGTGTGTGTGTGTGTGTGTGTGTGTGTGTGTGTGGGTGGGTGGGTGCGTGCGTGTGTGCGTGTGTGTGTGTGTGTGTGTGTGTGTGTGTGTGTGTGTGTGTGTGTGTGTGTGTGTGTGTGTGTGCGTGTGTGTGTGCGTTCGTGTCCTCGCCTCAAGCCGGTAGTCCGTCTCAGCGACAAAGCCGCGGCCCCACTCATCGACGAGCTGCAGCGCGACCGCGATGTCCTCCGGCTGCGTCTGGACGCCGTTGACCTGTTGAGCAGCGAGGAGGAGAAGAACCGATTCCACCACTGCTTACTAAAGTTGTCTTTTACTGCCTGCTACTGCTGTAAACTACCACGGTCACTACTGCTGACCGCGTTCTGGAACATCGTCTGCAGCGGCGTGAGCAGCCGCAGCACGTGCAGGTCGAGGGCGATCTCTGCGAGGATGCCAGGCCGCTGCACCTTGACCGCCACCTGCGTCTCGCCCTCCCGCAGCGTCGCCTTGTACACCTGCCCGACGCTCGCCGAGAGGTAGCCGAGAGGTAGCCGAGAGGTAGCCGAGAGGTAGCCGAGAGGTAGCCGAGACACCTGCCCGATGCTCGCCGAGGCGACCGGCGCCGCCGTGATCTCGCCGAAGATTTGCGTGAGGTCTCGCACGCCCAGCTGCCGCCGCAGCACTGCAAACGCCTCGGAGGAGGGGAAGGGCGGCACCGCGTCCTGCAGCTGGCGCAGCTCGAGTGCGTACGCCTCGGGGATGAGGTCGGTGCGGATCGAGAGCGCCTGCGCGGCAGCGGCGAAGTACGGGTGCGGGGGCGGCGGCAATGAGGGCGGCGGCGGCGGCGGCGGCGGCAATGAGGGCGGGCGCTGCGGCGGCGGGAGCATCAGGCGCCTGCCCGAGCTTGATGAAGGTCGGACCGAGCTGCTCGCACAGGTTTAGCGCTTCCTTTGCGCGGTTCGGCTCGGACGCCTTGAGCGCCTTGTACTCCTCGTCGCGCAGCAGTTTGCCCAGCACGAGCCAGTCCCACAGCACACCAGCCGTGAAGCCGCCCGTCAGGTAGCTGAGAGAGCAGAGGCGCTTGGCCACTAGCAGCGGCCGCGCGCGGAAAAACGCGTCCGCCGCGGCCGGGTCGTACGAGTCCGTCCCCGGCGCGTACGGCGCCTCGCCATCCAGCTCTGCGCGGGAGATTGCGCCGCCGACAGCGGCAGCGCCAATCACACCGAGCTGGAGCAGGGCGGCCGTGGGCGTGAGCGCCGTGCCGAAGAGCGGCGCGTTGCTCCAGAGCTCCGGCGGCACGAGAGAGCCAGCGTGCTCGGCGGCGACCGCAAGCTCGGCGGCGAGCGACGGCAGCGAAAGGCCGTCTGGGAGCGACAGGCCGTCTGGGAGCGACAGAATGTCTGGCATCAGCGACAGCGACGTCAGGCCTTCAGAGACCGCAGCCATCCCACTTGCCACTTGGTCGAGCACCGAAGCTGCTTGAGGTGCAGCAAGAGACATGATTGGTGGGCTGTGGCGGATCGCCACGCCGCCAGAGCACGAGAGAAGGTAGACGGTCACCATACGACCACCGCACCCGATGGGCATCCGGTGTGCGTGCGTGAAATTTCTACGGGCCACCCTTCTTTTTTTAGGGAAGGTACTACGAGCTTTCTGGGAGAAGAGGGAGAGGGGGGTGTTCTCTAGGCCCTAAGGGCCCTCTCAGTGTATGCTCTTACGTACATTCCCTGGAGGAGGACTGCTGACAGGGTTTGCGACCAGCCGTCTCAGTTCACGCCGGAATCGAGAGAGATTTTTAGAAGCCAACAAGAAATGTGTAACAGAGTGATTTGCGCTCGGCAGCTTGTCGACTACCAGCCGGAGCCGGAGTCGGAACCGTAGCCGAGATGGTCTTCGAGGGTGTCGAATATGTCATTCGCCTCGCTAGTTCTTCTCTTCCGGAATCGTGAACCGTGAACCGTGAACCAACTAGCCCCCGCCCCGAGTCCGTGAACCCCGAACCGTGAACCGACTAGCCCCCACCCCAAGTCCGTGAACCGTGATCCGTGAACCGACTCCTCCCGCAACACCCGCCGCGAACCGTGAACCGTGAACGAACGAGGCGGGGCAGCGTCGGGCCGAACCGTGAACCGTGAACCGACTAGCCCCCGCCCCGAGTCCGTGAACCGCGAACCGTGAGCTAACCAGATCATTACCGAAAAGATTCTTTACTGTTTTGTATTTGAAGAAAAAATTCACGCCGAAAAATTCTTTTGGCATCGTGATACAGCAATTGAGAGGCACGAGACGCCCTTCGCGCTCGCTTATCTGCCCAACCCTATCTGCCCAACCCAACCCTCTGTCTGCTGAGACTGTGAGACACGGGGCGACTACAGTCTCAGTGTAAAGCGGAGAGGAGTATATCTGTCCGACGATGAAGGCCGTGTGCCAGGCAGGATACGGCGGGGCCGAGCAGCTCTCGGTGCAGGAGGTGCCGCTCCCAAAGCTCGAGGCGAGTAGCGTCCTCGTGCGCATCGTTGCCGTCTCTGTCAACGCCGGAGACCACCACATGCTCACAGGCCGCCCGTTCCTCATCCGTGTAGCTGTTGGGCGGCAGGCGATCCCTGGCATGGATTTTTCTGGCGTTGTCCATGCAGTCGGCTCCGGCGTGGAGTGCAACTTCTCCGAGGGCGACGAGGTGTTTGGCACCGCCGACACCAAGTGCGGCGCCTTTGCGGAGTACATCTCTGTCCCGGCGACGAATCTGGTTCGTAAGCCAGAGAAGGTGACCTGGGAGGAGGCTGCGGCTCTCCCGACGGCAGGTATGACGGCGCTGCAGTCCCTCCGCACGGGAAGGCCAGTGGAGACGGGCGGGCGCGTCCTGATCAACGGCGCGTCCAGCGGGGTTGGCACCTTTGCCGTGCAGCTGGCCAAGTTGATGGGGGCGAACGTGACCGGTGTGTGCTCGACGGCGAATGTTGCGATGGTGCGCTCCCTCGGCGCCGACGCGGTCGTGGACTACAAGAAGGAGAGCGTCGAGCAGGCTGCGGCGGCGGCTGGCGAGCGCTACGACAAGATCATCGACGCCGTCGGCCGGCTGGGCTGGCACCGGCTCCTCAAGCCCAAGGGGTCGCACGTGGCTGTCGCGCTGCCCAATCCGGAGTCGGAGTGCGTGCCGTGCAGCCTGTGCGCGATCGCGTGCTCGCCGTGGTGCTGCTGCTGCCTCAGCTCGTCCAAGTCGCACATGTTCATGCAGGAGGTGCGCGCGGCCGACATGGACGAGCTAGCCAAGATGGTGGCGGACGGCCAGCTCCGCCCCGTTCTCGGCCTGCGGCTAGTCGGGATCAGCGAGGTGCCCGACGCGCTGGCGGGCCACAGCGAAACGCTCGGGCAGGGCCACCGCACGGGAAAGACCGTGGTCTCTCTCAGAGGCGTCCACTCGGAGAGCATGGAGAGGGAGTAGGGGTCCTATGCAGGAGGTAGCCGCCGCCTCGCAGTTTCGGCATGAAGAACTCCCCGCGGCGTGGGTGGGGTCGCCCCCTTATGAGAGAGTACAGAGAGAGATTTTTAGCAATACCTTTACAAGTACCGATCAGCTTGCTAGCTTGTCTACGAATTATTTAGCCTCTTTTGGTACTGTGACGGGCCTGTGTGAACTTGTGCTGCGTGTGGTTGCCTAGGTAAAATTCTTTTTAAAAAACCTTCGCGAAAAGTCACCCCTTCGCACGCCGGCCCATTTCACGGTTGCAATGCCCTTGTTGGTGCTGCTCGCACTACCCGCACAGGCAGCGCTAATGCTCGCCACGCCACAGCCGCTAATGCCCGGAGCGACGATGTCGCATGCGCTCCCCACGCAGCGCAGCAGAGCGGCTGCTTTGATCTTTGGCGTAGTTATGTGTGCTGACCGGGACAACTTCAGATTCGGCACAGGCAGGCCAGGGAATCCCTTCTGGAATCGGAGGCTGTACGGAGGCACACGCTGCGTGGCGCTCGCGACGACGGCCTCCTCAGAATTGTCGGCGTCCCCAACCCGAACCCGAAGCCAAGCCGCGAGCGTCAAGAGGAGCTTCGGAGGGCCAGCGGAGTTCAAGTCGTCGTTCGACTTCAGGCCCCGCTTCCTTCTACACACGAACATGAGCTCTCGGCCGCCAATTCTCTGCTCTTATAACTCCGAATGTTGCGCATGCAGGTACGGCTCGGGCTGTCCCGGTAGTCCCTTCTCCAACCCGAGGGCCTTTGGCGGCCCGGACGGCGTCACGTTCCTGGCCGCCGCGGCCGCTGCGCCGCCCGAGCAGCCCGCACAGCCGCGCGTTGAAGAGGAGGAGGAGGCAGTGAAGGAAGAAGAGGCCGTGTGGGTGGGGGCGAGCTGACTGGCAGGCTGACTGTCCGCTGAGTTCCCTCCTGTGCTGTGATCGAGATGTTTAGCATGTTGCCGTGGAGTCTGTTGTGTGTACTAATCACGCACACGCTGTATTACCGACGATCATGATGTGGTGTGTACGTATGAGTATTGGATGTAGGCGTCTAGCATGGTGTACCTGTGTCGTAAAAGAAAATATATCGGGGCAAAGAAAGGGAAAAAAGCGTGAAAAGTCACTGTCATCACTGTGCGATTTCGGGGCCGGGGTTGTGCGTTTACGTGAAAAGAAACGCGACGCGGATTCTCTTGTTGCCTTGGCAACCATGCCCGACGCCAACGACGGAGACGTCCCAGCGGCGCTGCGCGCGGCTTCCAGCGTGCCCTGGAAGCAGGCTCGCTTCTACCATGGCGTCGAACGCGTGCGTGACATGTGCGGCGTGCCAAAGGGAGACCGCGGCGACGACGCCGTCATCGGCATGATGCTCGATCGGTTCGGCTGGGACTACGAGCGGACGGCCGAGATGTACCAGGTGTCGGTGCGACGGCGGAAGGAGCTCGGCATGGCGGCGATCAAGGACGACATCGTTTCACAGCAGCTTTCCTTTGAGGATTTTCCGCACCACCGTGACGTCATGCCCGTAATACCCGTCTTTGCGTCGACATCGCTCGAGCCGCCGACGGCCGCGGCGGCCGCAGCGGCCGAGCCCGGCTCGCTGCCCGTGATCGGCTGCTATGAGCTCCGCTACGGCCAGGGCGACCCGGATCGGAGGGAGTCGTCGCTCGTCACGCCGTCCGACTTCACGCGGTACATGCTGTACGTGACGCAGTGGCGCTGGCTGCAGTGCGAGCGGTACGCGCAGCGTCACGGCGAGATTGGCCTCTGGTCGATGGTGCACGACCTCTCCTGCCCGTCCGGCTTCTTCTCGCTCTGGTCCCGGGCGCGATCCGTCTTCAACAAGTGCGCGTGGGGCCTCCGCCTCCTCGCGTCGCCGCCTCCTCGCCTCGCCGCCTCCTCGCCTCGCCGCCTCCTCGCCACACGCACCCCGCCCGCGTCTTTGCCGGTCCCGCGCCCCACCCGCGCGCGCGCGCCCTTTGGCCGCAGGTACCTCTCCCCGGTGGAGGAGGCGTGCGGCGGCCTTTTCCCTCCGATGGTTCAAAAGATCCTCATCGTCAACGTACCGAGCCTGTTTAGCCCTGTGTGGTCCGTCCTTCCCCGCCGCCGCCACCCTGCGCCCACACGACGACTGACGAGCACCCGCCCCGTCCTTTGGGCCAGGTCTGTCATCGCGGCCTTCCTGCCTGCGCAGCACAAGGAGCGGATCGTGATGCTGACCGCCTCCAAGACGACCGCCGCAGAGATGAGCAAGTACATGCCCGCCGAGCACCTCCCGCCGCACGTGCGAGGCCGGTGAGAGGACAGTGCGCGCCAAGCCCCCACCAACAGCCGTCTCGCCACCTTCCGCTTCCGCCGCGGCCGAGTTGCTAGCCGACTTGTCGCCGTCCGCTACGCGCGCCATGTCGCCACGCCGCCCTCCCGCGAGCCCCTGCTTGGACCAGGCCGGCTCCCCGTGCGCCTATCGACACACACCCCGCACTACTAGTCGAAGATAGAACCCGTTGTGGCGTTGGCGGCAAGCTCGAACCATCGGAGGGTCGGAGCGTCGTTGTGTCCATCTCGTTTCCTATTCGACTCTTGCTCATATTCTATATCATATTGCAATATGCGTTAAGTGTTTCCGCGGCGGTTCTCACGAGTAACGATTCGTTTCTCCGATTCGTTTCCGATTCCTTTCCAGGGTTCCCCCCTCCCTCGTGACGAAATCTTTACATACATATGTGTGCTCTGTGCGTTTTTGGCTCGACAACGACATCGAAAAGAGTTCAGGCTCGCGGCTGCATACGCGCCTGTGATACGCGCTCGCGCGCACCAGCCACCAGGCCACCACAACTTGACCACATACGTGAAGACTGAAGCCTGGGCGGGTGCCGAAATGTCATCTGTGGTCAGGGACAGAGCAAGCAGTGCTATTGGTCGTCTAGCGCCACCGTCACCACGACGAGACTCCACGGTGGCATCGCGATGCTCAGCCCCGTCGGCCCGAGCGCCGGCGGCGGGTCGAGCGCGGCGGGTGCGACCGCATCCGGCATCGAGAGGTTGTTTTGCGCGTCGGCGGACGCCGCAGTGAGCACGGTCGCGTTTAGGACACGCGCGAACGCTCGCTCGCCGCTCCACGCCACGTCCACCGGCCGCGCGTTCGGCGCATAGTTGACGAGCTTCAGGTTGACGAGGCGCGCACGGGCGTCCATCGACGCCGTCGCGATCCACCGGGAGGCGGGGGGTGCCGTCGTCAGCCGCGGCTGCGGCGGCTTCGATGACGAGAGCCCTCGCCGCCGTGAGAAAGCCTTCACCCCTTGCGCGTACGGCGGGGTGAGAGTCGCGGGCAGCGTGTGCGCGCCGAGCGCGCTCGAGAAGAGGGTCTGCACGTGGTAGGAGGGCAGCACGAAGAGGCGGCTGCTGTTGAGGTTGACGAGGTTGTACGCCCACTGCGTGCCTATCCACACGAGCGGCTGCACCGTGACTCTGCTGAGCCTCGACTGACGCGTCACGTGAGGCCGCGAATCGCACATTCAGCATCTAGGGGGACAGCGTGCCGCGTACGTTGTTGCACAGCGGCGCGAAGGACGAAGCGACGACAACGTCCGCGTTGCGCTCGAAGCCGATCATGAAGATGGCCTCCGCGAGCGCCGCGCGCAAGGACCGCTTCGCACCGCCTGAGGAACGAACGAACGGGCTCCACTCGGCAAGAGCCTACCGCCGGTCCGAGCGACGAAGCGCCCGTCGCGCCGTTCGCCGCAAACTCTCCCACATAAACCTTGGGCAGCGAGCGGTTGTATCGGTCGTACTCGCCTCCCATGGCCGCCATCACGTCTGGAGGTCTGTAGTAGTGGTCGTCCCAGAGATCGCACCGCTGGCCGGTCAGGCACGGCGAGCCCTCGATGGGAGGTCCCCACCGCCCGCTCGCAACGATGTGGAGGGAAGGGTACGCGGCCCAGAGCCTCCGCGTGATGAGCTCGTAGTGGGCTGGGTAGCCCTCGCCCGACATGTCCCGCTCCTCGTTGCCAACCTCAACGCGCGAGAGGCCAAACGGCGCGGCGTGCCCCATCCGCTCGCGCACCGCCGCCCACGGCGACGAGGCTGGCGCGGCGTTTGCGAAGTCGAGCATGTCGACCGCGTCCTGCGCAAAGGTCTCCGACTGCGCCACGGGCACGTACCTGCGCCCCATCGAGTAGCCGGTGTAGATGCTCATCTGGCACGTCGAGTGCAGCAGCTCGCACAGCGTGAGCAGCTCGAATAAGCCGAGCCCGTCCGTCACCCAGTACCTGTGCGCATGTCCCTCGGACAGGTCAGCTCGAGAGGCGAGGGGCGGTGGAGGGAGCGGCGGCGGCGAAGGCTGGGGGTAGCGGTCGCCCCCACGCAGAGTTGTAGTGGCCTGCCCTCGCGGCGGGCGGCCCGAGCGTGGCCTTCCAGTCCCAACGAGTGCGCAGCCCCGTGCCTGTGCGGCAACATTCCGAGAAGGCTCAGCGGCGGGGGACAGCTGCGCGATTGCGATCAGCGATGCCTTCAAGGTAGTTTCCGCCCGGTGCACGCACGAAGCCCGGCCGCGTTGCCTGCAGCCGCTCGAAGGCGTCGCGCCTATCTCGGGCAGATCTCGGCTCATCTCTCGGCATGTCTCCCGGAGCACGTGCTCAGAGGAGCGGCGCGCCGGAAGAGACCGCCGACGGCGTCCGCAGGGATCAGAGAGACGGCATCGAGCCAGAAAGAGGCCGCCTAAGAGGCGCTGGCGCGCAGTGTCGCAAAAGAGGCGCGCTCCCACGTTGTGAGTAGCCAGTCAGAGGCCGCGCCCCGCCGACGTCGATGAGCAGCTCGAAGCGCGCGTTTGCGGACGCCCCACCGCCCCTCGCCCCGCTTGCCCTCGCGCCACCAATGCCACTCCTCCGAGCAGCGGAGGCCCTCCTGGCAGACCCAGCTTGGTGAGGCGAGGCCCGCAGCGTCGCCGTGTACCTCGCCCAGCCGGGCCGCGCCGCCAGCGAGGACGGGTCTGACAGCGCCGGCCGCACCTCCGCCTCCGCGAGGACTGTGCCGCCCGACACGCTGCGCAGCACGGCGCGCAGCCGCACCGCCACGCCCGCCGCGCCAGTTCTGGCGTACAGGGAGAGGTTGAAGGCGCTTCCAGGCTGCACGGCAATGCCCCAGTACCCCGGGTTGGCGACGCCAACGCCCGGACCGCCAGCCACCCTCAAAGAGTGCGGGTTGGCCGGAAAGGGCGCGGTCGCATTGTCAACCCACAGCCGGGCACCAAAGAGCGCGCTCCACGGCCTGTAGTCGGTGATCATGGGTGCTGGCTCATGAGGGTCTAGTGTGGCTGACCGGTGCTGTCCGAGCTCTTGCGTTGAAAATGGCTCCTCGGCGTGATCACTGCCGAGGTATGGCTGCGGCCAGGTGGTACCGTCTTCGACGCCTGCCACACGTCCTCGGCCGAGCGTTTCAAGGTCCCTGTTGGGCAGAAGCTCCGCGTAGACGCCGCCCTCGCCGCCGAAATTGATCTCTGTCTCGAAAAAGAGAGAGTGCAGCAGCGGCGAGAGGTCGTGGATGATCTCGGAGCCGATGCTCAGCTTTGACGGCAGAGACGGGAGCGGAGGTGATGGAGCAATCATGGAGTTTGTCGTCCTCCACTTACAGGTGCACTGTACAGGATTGGTGGCAGCAAGGCTCAGCGATGAAGCCAGCGCTGCTGAAGCTGTGTTGAATCATGACCAGCGCGAGGTTTTGAATTCTTTTTGCTCTCTGAATTCTTTTGCCAGTGCGCGCCAGTCCCGTGCCCAGTGTTGTGCGAGGGAGTTTTGTTGTAAAATTCTTTTGGATCTTGGTCAGTCGTGTGTCAAACCCGCCTCCGACCCTTGCCGTACCAATCGCCGGTGAACGGATCGTGCGGCACGTCACCTCTCAGCACCGTGCCGCCGCGCGCCTGCACGACCTGCGCGATGGACCGACCAAACGAGCCGCCGCTGACGACGAAGCAGCGCGCCTGTTGGGAGCAGGTCCGAATTTCGACCCTGGTCCTCTGTCTTGCACAATGGCCACGTCTCGCCTGTGCAAGCGGGGTATGGAGAAGGTGCAGAGAATATCTCGCGTCATCTCACCTGAGCCATGTAGAGGTAGTCGCAGTCGACGCCGCGGTACCCGGGCAGCCGTGAGCTGCGGTGGTGCTCGACAGGCAGCCCCCTCGACGACAGCCAGCGGAGGAGCAGCGTGGTGTACTCGGCCGCAAGGCGCCGCGCCTATATACTCACAGCGCGAGCCTCCCTGAACGAGCGTCGCCGCCGCCGCGTCCTCGAAAGATCTTTGCGCCGGGTCCAGACCCGAGCTGTTACGGGTGAGGAGGGCGTCGGCGTTGCCGGCGAGGACGGCGTGAGTCGTTCCGTTTGGCAGACGGCGCAGCGCGCGATCAAAAAACGCCCGTGTTTGGATGTAGCGCTCGTGAAAGGCCTCGCGGAACGCGTCGCCCTGCTTGTTCTTCCCCTCCCACAGCT
This sequence comes from Emiliania huxleyi CCMP1516, assembly GCF_000372725.1. NCBI lineage: Eukaryota > Haptophyta > Isochrysidales > Noelaerhabdaceae > Emiliania > Emiliania huxleyi. The sequence goes on along the minus strand of NW_005200690.1, from coordinate 826,839 downwards.
GGCTCGCCGTCCGGTGGGGTGGGAGGTCGGTGAAGACCTCGCCCAACCTGAGGTGAAAGACGCACGCGGACGCGCCGGGCCTCTCCCCTCCGCAGCTGGTGATGTCCGGCTCGCAATCGCTCTCGGCTGTAGCCTCTCGGCAGGCAGTCGCGTTTTGCTCGATCGCCAGCTTGTGCTCAACGGCCCGCACCAATGCAGAGACGTCGCGAGTCCGCCGCGCATACCTTGGAGGGGAGGAGGTGGCGTGTCGAGGGATCACCTCACGAGCAAGGGCTGAGCGCGCTGCAACTCGCGGCCCACCGTGCGTAGCGGTCGCCAATAGAATGCGGCCAAGAGCGGTGCGCATTGACTGGGTCGAGGCCGGCGCAAAAGAAATGTTCCAGCCCCAACGAGTGATTCGGCCCGCCGTTGCAGAGGATGAGGTCCCCGAGTCGGTACACGCCCTGAAAGCTCTTGTTGACGAACCACCGGGACATAAAGGGTGGCATGCGCACGCAAGTTGCAGTGTGATGCTTTCGATCCTCCTGGCCAAACCTCGCCTAGCGGACAGTGCGGCGTCAGGCGGAGCGCGGATGGGGGACTGCAGGAGGGCGACATGGGAGGTTCACCGCGTCCTTGTGGAAGCACATGCGCATGCGGTTGTACGTGAATGCCTTGCACCCTCTCCGTTGGCGGCAGCTCCGCCGGCACTCCTCTCGGTCCATGCTGACCGCGGGGCAGGGCTGAAGGCATGCTCCGTCCGCCCGACAGTCCCGGCGGCAAGTGAAGCCGAGCGGGTCTGCCTCGTGGAGCAGCATCGCAGAGTGATGAGCTGTGAGGGACGCAGGCCGGTTTGTAGAGATATCTCGCGCTTGCGTTTGGTATTGCTAAAAATCTCTCTCTCTCTCTCGCTTGCGTCGGCTTGCGTCGGCGGAGCGCGGGCGTTTGTTACTCGATGTTACGGAGCGGCCGTTTCCCGCTGCCAGATATTCCCCCCCAGCCCCCCCCCCAAGCCCCCCCCCCCCCCCAGCCCTGTCGAGAGTGGCTAAAAGGAAGAAAGGCGAGTCTGGAGGTAAAAGAAAAAAGTGGCATGTGCGTGTGTGCGACTGCAACGAAGGACCGCTCGCAGAGGACCATTGGGTTTGTACTATTAACAACGAAGGCGCTCTCAAAAGAAAAACGAGATGCGTCTCCGCGCGTGACTGCCCAACCAGCACTCCTCTATCGCTCCAGGTCTGCCGTCGCTACCTCACCTGCTATCCCACAGAGAGTCAGGGAGAGCACCGCGTGATGTACACGGTAAAAGGTGTGACGCCGTGGGCCGGTGCACCCTGCGGGGCACGCAGGGGTCTCCACGCCGCCCGCCTCGCATCACGGCCCCTCGCAGCCCGCCCCCGACCGCGATCCGAAAAGCCACGATTCTTGTCAGCCGCCTCGAGCCACTGGCGACAGCTGATGTAAAGGCGTGGCGACATCCCATGCCTCCCAGTTTTGCCGCCGCGCCGCCAGACGCCCGGCGCTCGCGGAAAGGCGGCGAGGCAGATTCCCCTGCGCCGTATCGTTCCGGCCCGCCCCTGATCCGTCGGGCGGCGCTGTTTTTGTCGGTGCGACATTGGCCGCCCGCGGCGAAAGGCGGCGGCCCGGGCTCCCCTCCCCTTCCCGAGGCCGCACGAATGCGCCCGCGCGAGAGCCCCGCGTGGGCAGAGGGGGCGGTGCGGGAGGCCGCGGGGTGTGCGTGGCTGGGCCGGCCGCGCGCGCGTGAGCGCCCCCACTCTTTAGTAAGCTGACGGTGCAGAGAGGCGGGGCGGCGAGTGGGTGGCGGCCGCTCTCTCCCCCTTGGCCACTGTGGCCCTCCCTGCCACTGCAGGCGGCGGGCGGCGGCGGGGCGGCGGCTTCTGGGAGCAGCGGGCAGGGCTTGGCCGCCTTCCTCGCGATGCTGCTGCGGCTCCTCCTCGCTGGCGGGGGCGCAGGCGGCGGCGCGCCCTCCGCTCGATTCGGCGCTCCCTCCTCCGCCCCATGCGGCGTTCAGCTTGCAGGGCGGGGCGGGCTGCGCGCCGCGATGTGCGAGCCTCAACACGACCTCTCTGAGGGAGACCTCTCTGAGGGAGGGGAGGTGGGGGCGTCGGTGTGCGATCAGGAGGTGCTGTCGGTGTCGGAGCGGGAGCTGCTCTCGATGTCGGACGACGAGCTCCTCGCCCTCGCCGACCGCGGGGAGGAGGCGCACCTGACCCTCACCCTCACCCTCACCCTCACCCTCACCGCCCTCACCTCGCCCTCACCCTCACCCTCACCCTCACCGCCCTCACCTCGCCCTCACCCTCACCCTCACCCTCACCGCCTGAACCCTTCCCCAACCCTAGGCCCTCGCCGACGGCGGGGAGGCGCAGCTAGTGCAGGCAGCGCCGCCAGTGTACGACGGGCCGACTCCGGCCAAGGGGCTGCAAGGGCTCGTCTGCTCGGTCGAGCCTGCCCGAGGCGGGGTCGGGGGCTCGAGGGCAGGTCCAAGACACGTCCTGGACACGCCGCCGTAGGTGGAGCTGCCCGAGGTTGGGCTGGTGCTCGAGGTCGCTGACTCGCTCGCGGGCGGCGGAGGCGCCGGGCGCGGCCTCTTCGTGCGGCTGGCGGAGGGCGTCGACTCGGTGACGCTGCCCGCAGGCGTGGCATTCTGCGGCTACGCGGCGGGCGGGATGGAGATGGCGGCAGACTCGGAGGGCGGCAAGACGGTCGGCTTTGCGCTGCGCTCGGCCGACACCAGCGTCTTCTTCGAGCAGCAGCTGTGGAGCGTCGCCGACCTCCTCGCGCCAGGCAGCGGCGTTCGCCACATCGCGGGCCACGAGGTGGAGCGCGACGCGGGCGGGCGCGTGCAGGCGATCTCGCCGGACCCGGACTGGGGGGGCGCGCGCTATTTTGTGCCGAGCCGCGAGCAGGGCGACCTCTCCATCATGAACATCGGGCAGATGTCCAACGACCTGGCCATGTCTTTGGCGGGCGGCGCCGGCGGCGGCGATTCGCAGTACAGCGCCGAGTCGCGGTCGCGCAACGTGCTCGTGCTCGTGCAGCGCCTCGAACGAGACCCCGACCGACCGAGTGTGGCGCGGCCGAGCCGGCCAGTCAGCACGCTGGCGGCCGACGTCACCTTCAGAAACAGCGCGCCGATGGAGCTCGGGTGTGAGTACGGGGAGCGCTACTGGTCGCGGAGAGCAGAGGCGGGAGAGGATGGGTTCAGCTGAGGTCTACAGGTCTTTAGCGTGGCGTGGCTATTTTCTTTACGTCGAACAGAGTAACAACAACGACCTCAAAACAACGAATGACCTCGTATAATGAATCATACAGCGTCAGCGAATCCGCACCAGCTCGCTCCGGGCGAGTAGAGGCCCCGCCCACCCAGAGGGAGAAGGACTCGGGCTCTGCGTATGTGCCTTACTCGCCAGCAGAGCTCGCTCACCAGGACAGTCCAGGGACTCACCGGCTGGCGGCGCCCGCTGCCAGCCGCGAAATCTGAGGTCGCCCCGCCCGCCTGCGCCCCCGCGACGGCCCCGCAGCGGCCGGGCCGGCTGCCTTGGTGGGCGGGGCACCTCCCGCTGCCGCGTCGCGGCCGCGGACGCGCTCGGAAGCACGCCGCGGGCCTCTGCCGCGCGCCTCGAAAGCGTCGCCGCTCTCGACGCGCGGAAGAGCCGGTCCCATGCGTCGGTCCGAGCGTCACGCACCCCCGTGCTCGGTCGCAGGCACCTACTCGACGGTCGACGAGCTCGCCGGCATGTCGACCGCGCGATACGCCACTCCTGATCCCGATGACGACGGCTACGACGAGGACGTGCCCGCCGACCCCCCACCCCCTGCCGCCGACGACGATGCCGCGCCGGACGACGAGCCTGTGGTCGGCGACGCCGACGGCGGCGGCGGCGGCGGCAGCATGGGCAAGGCGCGGCGCTGGGCCAAGAACTTGCCCGACCCGTCGTGCTGCCCCGCGCTCCCGCTGCTTCTGCTCGCGCTCATCGGCACGGTCGCGTTTGCCTTCTCGCGTCCGCCCGCGGCGCTGCTGCAGTGTGGACCAGCCACTCCATTGACGCTGCTGCTGGCGCCTCGACCCGAGGCGCAGTCAAGGACAGGAGCAGCGGCGAGAGGCAGCGAAGAAGTGGCACGGACGCAGCGAGCGCGCAGAGGCAGAGCACGAGTAGTCGAGCAGGAGAGGCGGCCGCACGTGCGAGCACGAGCACTGGTGTGCGGGACCACGTTGGTCGCATGTCGAGCTCGGACCTGCGCTTCGGGCCTTCGGCTTGGACACAGTTTTGTAGAGAAACGCGAAAAACGGCCGGGTACCAAGCGTGTACCCCTTCAACCCCTGTCCCATTCGCCTCTCTTATATGCCAGGACAAGACGGGCGCGGAGCCCGCACTCGAAGGGGCTACTAGCCTCTCTCGACTGAGGCTTTTCTTTTGACTACGCCGCCCTCCCCCCCCCACCACACACACACGTACACGTAGAGCTAACAGCTAAGAGCCTGGCGTCGGTGCTAAGCTGTGGCTCACGCGACACTGCCCCCGGACGTGTGAGGCGCAAGCGGATGTTGAGGGCGATGTTTGCAACCTAACGGAGGCGAGTGTAGCGGTGCGCTGTGCCGGCGCCGGTGCTGATGTGACTACTCCAAGAGACCGTGTCGATTGAAGACTACTCATGACAGAGTGAGAGAGTGTATGTGCGGGTGGACGTGGGCGAGAGGCGTGATGTGGGATGGCGCACCGGTCGCGGTGGTGCGGATGAGTGAGCCGCCGCGCAGCCGTGAGGTGCTCGATGAGTGAGCCGCCGGGACAGAGCCGCACCTGCGCAGGCAGCAAAGGTGGGCGGCGTGAGCGCGCGCGGTGCCGCGCTCCACGGTGTGCGAGAGTGCCGGGCCGGGCGTGCCCCCATCAGCGATGGAAGCTCAAAGCCGGCACAGAAGCTCCGACACGGGCGTCTGCTGGTTGCGCGTGTCGACGAGCGGGCCCGAGCGAGGCCGCAGAGGAGGAAGAACGTCGGTCGTGCGAGCGCTGAGGACAAACGGACGGCTGAGTGAGGGACGGCAGTCATACCGGCAATAGTCGGTGTGCGGCGGCGGTCGCTCGGGGGCGGAGGCCGGCGGCAGGGAGAGAATCGGGCGAGAGCACGGAGCACGCCTGCCGTCGAGTGAGAGCAGACATCTACAGAGAGCACGTGCGGCCGCGCCGGGCCACCGAGAGGCGCACCTGGCGCAACTCGAGCGTAAGTGACCGTGGCGGCAGCCGCTCAGCGCTCGAGGCGACCATCCGGCCGCCGGGCGTGCCTCTGGCGCCGACTCGGCGCCGTCGGCGACCCCGCGCGGGCCAGAGTCATGTCGAGCCGGGGCTGAGCCGGCGGTGGCGGACGCTTGGATGCACGCTCCGGGGGGCTGCCGGGTCGGATCGGCCTTTCGGGCGCCGCCGCAGCGCCGCGGAGGCACTGTTCTGGTGAGAACACGCGCCACTGAGGCCGACTGAAGTTGCACGCCCAGGCCAGCCGGTATGCGGCCGCACCCGCTCGTTCTTCTGCTTTCGCTGCAAGGTGCAGCAGCCGCGCTGCATCAAGCACCGCGCGTGAGACCAAGGCGCTCCAGCCTGGCCACGGCCGTGCATGATCCACGGGACGACCACACACTGCACGATCCACGGGCTGAGCATATTGCCTCCCGCCGCAACCTTGTCCTCACGGCACTGGCGGCTGCCGGGCCCGTCACCGCCATCGGAGGATACGGGCTGCTTGGCAGCGGCGAGGCGCGCAACGCCGCCGTGCGCGCTGCCGAAAAGGAGTTTAGGCACTGCGCTGCCGCTGCAAAGGAGGAGGGTGGGAGGGCGCTGCGGGCCTTGCGCGAGGCGGACGCGGCGAGGAGACTCGCCGAGACGGCGCGGCTAACGGCGGAGGACGCGGCGACTCTGGCGGCGGAGGAGGGCTCCGAGCCGGCCAAGAGGCTCGCAGACGCGGCGAGGCTGGCGGCGGAGGAGTCGGCCAAGCTGGCGGCAGAGGCGGAGCGCCTCGCGGCCGGGGCAGCGGCGAGGCGTGAGTCGGCGGAACAGCGCCTCGCGGCCGCCAAAGAGGCCCTCCGAGAGCGCAAGGCCCGCGCCAGCACCGATCTCGCAGCCCTTCCGCGTGCACCGCGTGCAGAGGGCCACCCTGTGCAAGCGCTCGCCACCTCTGCTGCCCTTACCGCCGCCTTTGGCTGCGGGGCCGCTCTCACCGGCCTCGCACTCGCGGCCGGCCTGCAGCTGATTCGCGACCGTGGCAGTCGCGCTTCTGCGGACGTCGCGACGGCCGCGGCTCCAGCACCGCCGCCGACCCCACCGCCGATGCCACCAACACCGGCGCGAGCTGTAGCGCGACCACCGGCGCCACCGCCGGCGCCGAAAGCAGTGGCACCACCGCTGCCCTCACCGCCGCCGCCGCTGCCCTCACCGCCGCCGCCGCTGCCCTCGCCGCCGCCGCGCTCGCCGCCACCGCGAACACCGCTGTCCTCGCCACCACCGCCACCCGTGCCGCCAGAACCGCCGCTGCCCTCACCGCCGCCACCCTCGCCGCCACCGCCGCCGCCGCTGCCCTCGCCTCCACCACCGATGCCCTCACCGCCGCAACCCTCGCCGCCACCGCCGCCGCCGCTGCCCTCGCCTCCACCACCGATGCCCTCACCGCCGCCACCCTCGCCGCCACCGCCGCCGCCGCTGCCCTCGCCTCCACCACCGATGCCCTCACCGCCGCAACCCTCGCCGCCACCGCCGCCGCCGCTGCCCTCGCCTCCACCACCGATGCCCTCACCGCCGCCACCCTCGCCGCCACCGCCCCCGCCGCTGCCCTCGCCTCCACCACCGATGCCCTCACCGCCGCAACCCTCGCCGCCACCGCCGCCGCCGCTGCCCTCGCCTCCACCACCGATGCCCTCACCGCCGCAACCCTCGTCGCCACCGCCGCCGCCGCTGCCCTCGCCTCCACCACCGATGCCCTCACCGCCGCAACCCTCGCCGCCACCGCCGCCGCCGCCGCCGCCCTTCCCACCGCCGCCGCCTCCCTCACCACCGCCACCGCCGCCACCGCCGCCGCCGCCGTCGCCCTCACCACCGCGACCGCTGCCCTCGCCGCCACCGCCGCTGCCCTCGCCGCCACCGCGCTCACCGCCACCGCCACTGCCGCCGCCGCTGCCGCCCTCACCGCCGCCACTCTCGCCCCTACCGCCGCCGCCGCCGCCGCTGCCCTTGCCGCCACCGCCGCGCGCGCAGCCGCCCTCGCTTGACGCCGAGGCGGCTGCGAGGGAGGCGCTCCTTGGGAAGCTGCAGCTTCCCTTGGGTGGCGAGACGTCGGCGGCTGCGGCGGCGGCTGCGGCTGCGGCCAAGAGCGAGCGGCCTGCGAAGCTCGATGCCGCAGCGCCTGCTTGCGGAGGTGGCTCCGCCTCGACGCAGCCGAAGGCGGCGGAGGAGGCGTGGTCGGCGTTTGTGCGGCAGGCGACGCAGGGGAGCGCCGAGGCGCGCGCAGAGAGGGCTGCACGGCTCGCCAAGTTGCCACAGCTCGACGCGCCGACGTGGGGAGAGGCGGCGGCGGTGGTGGCGGAGGCGGCGGCGGCGGCGGCGGCGGAGGCGATCCTGGAGGCCCGCTGCGACGCGGGCGAGGCCGCAGCGTGCACGCTGCTATCGGACAAGGTGGCGGAGCGAGCGTGGCTCGCGAAGCTCGACGCTCCGACGTGGGCGGCGGTGGCGGCGGCGGTGTCCGAGGTGGCCCGGGCCGTTGCGGCGGCCGGCACGGACGCGGAGGCCGCGGAGGAGGCTGCGCGGCAGGCTTGGACCGCGTGGCTAGAGACGCCGGTGTGGCGCACGGCGGCGGCGGCGCTGGATGGGGTTGCGGACGTGGCGGCGGCAGCGAGCGATGACAAGGAGGGGGGGGAGGCGGGCGAGGCGACGCGCCGGCGGCTCGGTGCGCTGGACATGCCGACTTGGGCAGCGGCGACGGCGGCGGTGTCGGCGGTGGCGTCAGAGGTTGCGTCGGAGCCGGCAATGGGCGCCGAGGAGATTGCCGCGGCAGGCTGGCTCTCGAGGCCGGGGGAGATGCCGCCGTCGGGGGGCGCAGAGGCGCTTGCGGCCGCGCCGAGCAGCGAGGGTGGCGTCGCGCCGCAGCAGCACCACGTTTTAGACGTGCCGGCGTCCGACCGGCGACCGCACGGCGCAGCCGGGGGAGGCGCGCCGCGAGCGCCGGCGCCGCCTTCGGCTGCCCCACGCGACCGAGGCGCGTCTCCTATGCCGGCGCCCAGGCGCAGGGCGGCGGAGACACCGACTCCGTCGGCGGCGGCGGCGAGGACGCGGGCGACCTCGCAGACCAACCGCGGCGAGGACGCGCAGACCGAGGTCTGCCCCATGTGCGGGAGTGGCATGGGGATGGCGACCAACCACGGCCACCTCCCCCTCTGGCTGTGTCAGAAGTGCGGGTACTCGAAGCGGCACTCTGAACGACCGAGCTGGCGGGTGAGCTGACCCCGGTGACCCCGGACTCCACCGGTGAGCGCGGTGTGCGCGGTTGCGACTCCCTGTATCAGCGACTGTGTTGTCTGTTGACGATCTTTGTGTCTCTCTTTTGTCTGTGGCACGCCCCGCAGGAGCTGAGGGCGGAACGCGAGATCGTGCGCGAGTGCCGTTATCGACCCCCCCTCTTTCTAGTTTTGAAGGTGTCGTACGTTGCGGGCGGCCGCGGGCTGGGTGTGGGGTAAAACATGACGCCCGTTTTTAATATGCGGGTTTATCGGCGAGACCCCCGCCCTGCCCCCTGCCCCCTGCCCCCCCCAAGTAGCAGCCCCTTGGAGTGTGAAGGCTTCGTAGCCCTCCGGTCTCCTGGAGGGCGCTTGGGTCTAAATTTAGTGCGGTGTGAAGTGTTTATCTACTGCATCTTTAGTGCACTTTAGCGCAAACGAATTTAGCGCAAATAATTTAGCCCAAATTTAGCGCAAATTTAGCGCGAGTTCACTGCGACTTTACATCCAGATTTAGCGAGGTTTAGTGCGTCTTTAGTCCAGCCGCGCAGTAGGATCCAGCCGCAGCCCCTCGCTGGGCCTCCCTCCCCCTCTCCCCCTGCAGTTCCCTGCCCACTCGCAAAAGTTCCCCGTCCCATCCCCAACCGAACAAGGTTCTTCAGCTGAATATCAACATCCAAGGTGCTTTCCGGCTGCTTCTCCGGGCCCGCCGAGCGAGCGGCAAAACGTTTGCCAAGCGCGGGGCGTGAACATAACGACTTTACTGCGATGGCAGAGACGGCCGAGCAGACGAGGGTGGCGCTGCCGTGGCAGCAGGGAGAGGCGAGGGGCACGCTCAACCTGCCGGCGTCGACCAAGGTGGAGGACCTCAAGCTGTGCCTCAACGCGAGCGACTGCGCCGCGGTGATGTTTGACACGGTCATCATCGAGGTGAGGAAGGGCGGCTTTGAAAATCCAAGACCGACCCTCACCTCCACTCTATTACAGCTGGTGGTCACGGGCACAGCATGGGTTGTGCGGTCGGAGGTGGTGCTTGCGGTGGCGCATTCAACTGTGCTGGTCCTCCTCTCGGGAATCGGTGCTGTGCCTGTGCTCAGTCGGGAGATCTTGCTCTGGAGGGCTGCATATCTAGCCTCACTGGGAGCCTGCCTTTGGGTCATGAGGGCAGGGGCCAGGCATCTCTTGTGGTGCATTCTTGGCAGCCAAGGAGCAAAGCACGCGGCCCTGGCTAGCTGTGGTGTGGCCGGGAAGCCGTGCTAAAGATGCGTGCCCGCACTAAAGATGCGGGACCCCCACACTAAATGTACTGCAGCTGCCCGCACCTAAAGTGAACTAAATGTGGCGCTAAATGGAGATAAAACACACTAAATATGTGCTAAATATGTGCTAAATATGTGCTAAATATGTGCTAAATTCGCGCTAATCACGCACTACACACGCACTCGAACACACACTAAATAGCGCACTAAACTATCACTAAATAATAATAATAAAAACGGACACCTCTCGACTGTGAGATGGGTAAAAAGGAACAGGCCCCCGCCCGTTCATTCACACGCACTAAATTTAGTCCCAAGCGCCCTCCTCTACTAGCCCCAGCTAGAATGTGGGGGCGAGAGCCTCGCAGGTGCTCACATGACCTGCACCTCCGTGCGGGTGTTTGCGGCCTAAAGGTGACCGAACAAAGGACCCCCCCCGCCCATACACATCCAGCCCGGGGTACGCGCCGCGCCAGGTCGGCAGTGGGCGTCCCAGGGACCGCCCCGCGAGGTCGAGGGTCGCAGTGGTGGTCTACCGTCACCCCGCCAGGGGCCCGGCGGGTTCGGCTTAGGCCTCCTCTGTTATTGCAACAGCCCCGTCGGAGGTAGACCGCTCGTCTAGCCGATCAGCCTTAAGCGAGCGGTCTGGCCGTTGGAATGGCCGAGTTTGGTGGACTTGCGTCCTCGCATCGATCGTGATTACAAGCATTGTTACAATTCAATCACGAACTCTGACCGTCAGCTGGCCACTCCGGGGCGAGGGACCTCCTTAGTAAGCCGGCACGCTGTGCGTGCGCGGCCGTTCAGAAACTTTCCCCCGCCCCACACCTCTTTATCTCTCTGCGCGATGTCTCTCGTCGTATTCCCTCTGGGCTCTGGATGTCCGAGGCGATTGCTGCGTCCGCTTGCGTTGTCGCAACTTTTGTTTCGGCGTCATCGGCTCCTCGCCCTCGTGATGCTGCTGGCTCGCCCCCCCTCCCTGACTCATCGAATCGCTACGTTCATTCTCAAAGCGCCCTCGCTTCCTCGGCGGCTGGGGCGCCTCGTCCTCTGGCTGTTCCTCTTCTACGTCCATCACTGTAAATTCGTCGTCTGCCTGGCTGCCTTCGTTTGGATGGCCCGTTTCGGGTGGTTGCTCGCTCGGTCCTGGCTCTGTTGTGCGGTCGGGCGTCTCTTCGACCTCGCTCCTCCCTCCATCTTCGTCGCCGTCGTTGCTGTCTTCGGGGTGTCTGTATCCGTCCCCGCCGCCGCCTCCTTGTAGGAGTTCGAAGCGAAGTCGGTCTAGAAATCGTTCTGTCGCGATTCGGTTCCATTTGGCTCGTCTGGGTGTGCGTCGGCTGCCCTGGCTGCTCTGGCTCTCCTCGCTCTCGCCCCCCTGACTCTGCTGGCTGTACTGACTCTGGCCCCCCCCGCCCTCCGCCTCTTCCTCCGTTGCCATGTCGGGAAGCTCGAAGAACGCATCGTCGTTAAATGCCATCTCGTCGTCCGCCGAGGCGCTCTTGTCTCTCTCGTCGTCCCCCTCGTCGTCGCACGTCTCGCTCCCTTGCGGCTCGCTCTCCATCGAGTTCGTCGTCCCGTCTTCGGGCGCCGGATTGTGGACGGCCTTGTCGTGCTCGGCCGTGTTCCACGGCTCGACCCCGGCTCCCTGCGCCTCGCGCACCGCATCGAGGGTCCGCTGTGACACTTGCCTCTCGCGCCCGTGCCGAAACCGCAGTAGACTGAGGTGCCCGATCTGGTATGCCTTTGTGCCTTTGAGGGCTCGCGGGCCTCTCGGCACCCCTTTGTCTGCCCTCGGCTTGCGTGGCTTTGGGGCGTCTCCACGTTGCTGCCCCTCTCTACGCCGCTCGTCTCGTACGCCGATGAGCTCTCGCGCCATGGCTGCGAGGCTGTCCCCGTGGCACAGCCTCCCCTCTCGACACGAGGGCGAGCATCCGAGCCGCACCACCTTGGCGTTGCCTTGGCTTTTCTGTTTATTTCTCTTGACATCTCTCTCCCCTGTCTATCAGTCAGTCAGCGAGGGAGGAAGGAACTCACTCACACCCTGCCCCTCTCCTAGCCCCTCTCGTCCTCGGCCGGCAGCTCAGGTCATGCGCCGTCGTCGCTGCCCGCCCGTTTGCGACCACCACTCTCCACCCGAGCAGCATGCACCTGCGCCCTCGGGGCGCGATAAACCCGCCGTGAGCTCCATGCGCGCCTGAGTGAGGTGGTGGTCGCTCTCGCGTGACTCCACTCAAGGGGGGGGATCGGAGAACAGCCAATGGCGACGCCTACGCGCGTCCAGCCGGCGCGCAAGGCGAAGGCGACGCCGCCGCGCGATGTGATACGTGGAGAGCATGGCGCGGATACTCGATTTGAAGGACCGGACCTGCTCTCCACTTATCTGCTCCTCTGGTCCATCCAGTCTTTCGTCACGGTGAAGCGCTACTTGCAGGACGCCATCTACTTTTTTCTCGGCTCGTCGGTGGTTGCGACGCCCGCGCTCTCCTTCGAAGCTCTCACGGGGCCCATCGGCGTGCTTGCTGCGGCGACGCAGTCGCTCGGTGTGGGCGTGCTCGCGCACCTCATATTCGTCGCTGCCAAGCTCAGGCGCCAGCCGCTTCAATTCAACAGCGACATCTGGTGCCTCGCGACCGACGCTGCCGTGCTGGTCGTTGGCACCGTGCACCTCGCGCGCCGGGACAGCCGCCGTCGCGGAGCCGCCGCCGCCGGCACCCGCCGTGACGACCTCGTGCTCGCCTTCGCACCGGCCGTGCGGTGCATGTTCGGCGCCTTTTACCTTGGTGCGGGCCTGTGGAAGCTCAACACGTCGCACCTCGGCGCGTCCACGTCGTGCAGCGTCATCTACCTGATCTCCATGCTCGACGCCTACGCACCGCGCGTCGCCGACGCCAGCCCGCGCCTGCTGCGCCTCGTCGCCGACTCGGCCGGCGCCCTCACCTGCGTGCTCGAGACGTCGATTGGCTTGCTGCTGCTCGCGCCCTCCCGCCGGCTGCAGCGCTGCGGCGTCGCGCTCGGCGTGGTGCTCCACGCCGGCATCTGCTTCACGCCGCCGCCCAACAACATTGGCTCCTTCTCGGCGGTCGCGGTCATGCGCTACTTTTGCGCCGTTCCGCACGGGGCGCATCGCGCCGTGCTCTGGGCGCGCGGCCGCGCCCTCACCGTCGGCGCCGCGCTCGCCGCCACGTGTGCCGTCGCCAGCGGCCGCGTGCCCGGCGCTATCGACGACCTCCAGAGCGCCGTCTTTGCGGCCATCTCCGCGGTCCTGCTCGCCGGTTGCGTCGTCGAGGCGCGGGCAGCAGACGGCGACCATAACGACGACGCAAAACGAGCACCGCGGCCGCCAGCGCCGCCAGCGCCGGCGGTGAAGCGCGCGCAGCGCGCGTGCACGGCGATGGCGCTCGTATACGCCTTCGGCCTGCCCGTCCTCGGGCTGCAGGACATGGGCAACGTCCACATGTTTGCCAACCTCCGCACCCACGGCGGCTCCAACCACCTGCTGCTGCCGACCGGCCTGCTGCAGCGCTGGGCGGCGGAAGCGGCGGCCGCGCCCACTGACGACGCCGGCGGCGTCGGCGGCGTCCACGTGGACGCCGGCCCGTTTGCGGGCGGCGTGGTGCGCGTCGACGCGACCACGTCCCGCTGGATCCGCGGCATCTACCCGCTCGAGGTGACGCCCGTGCTGCGGCCCACCGCCACCGCGCGGCTGCGCGCGCTCGGGCACGCCGGCCGCGAGTTCCTACCGCTCGTCGGCCGCGTCTACGGCCCGCGGCCCGACGTTGACGGCTCCACACGCGGGCCGGAGGACGACCGGGGCGCTCCCAAGGCAGCCGCAGAAGAGGCGAAGGCGGCGAAGACAAAGACGGCGGTGGCCGACTCGAGCAACCCGAGCGTGCCGGCGGAGGGGCGCGTTCCGGCGCCGGCGTACACGGTGCACGCGCTCGAGCTCCGCCGGCTCATCTCCGAGGCCAGGCAGCGCGACACCAACTTCTCCATCACCTACGCGCGGCTACCGAGCCAGTCGGGCGGCGGCGGCGGCATTGACTGGGCGAGCGCGGCCACCGCCGGCACTCCGGTGACGTACACGCACCAAGCCGGCGTGGGAGGCGGCGAGGAGCGCTGCGTCGTCAACGCTAGCGGTCGTGCGTGCGCGGCGGACGAGCCGGCGCTGCTGCCGTGGCCGCCTGCGGGGCCGCGGTGGGCGGTGGCGCTGCTGCTGCGCGTGCTCGTTTTTTACCCGGTGCCGGTCCTGCCCGGCTTCGTGGAGATGGCGTGCTGCGATGGCTGAGTAAGTGAGAGATGGCGGAGTGAGGTGTGCCTCAGTGTGAGCGGAGGAGGTGAGACACCGCGGTGGACGGTGTGCGACCCATTTGTGCTTATAGACACGACTGCCATTGCGCATTGGGGAGCTCGCCTCGTGAGCCCGATGCTCGCGGCGGAGAACGTGCGTGATAGTCTGTGAATGAAACTTAAGCTCAAGATCATCGCCGAGCGCCCTGACTGCCCATGCGCGCGAGGCTGTGTAGGCATAGCCTCGAGAGTGCCAGCAGCCAATCCGAGAGGCAGTTTGTGACGGCATTGCGTCAGAAGCGTGCATGCAGCTGGAAGGTGGAAGGACACCTTCCTACTGGCCGTACGATCAGGTCGTCACTGAATGCTTGATACTAAGGCCGCGAGCTATGCAGGTGATCAATTGTGCAGCATGGCACGGTCAGCAGCGCCGACAGGCTGTCGCAAGGCGTGATAGCATGGCCGCACAAGTACGCCGAATTCCCATGAGAAAACAAGTGAAACATCGCAAAAAAGAAAAAACTGACGAAAAAATCGGCGCCTGCGGCAGGCCATCGGACCCCATCTCCCCCCCGCATGGATACCCTCTAGGGCCCCCGCGCCCCCCCAGAGCTCCCAGTGCGCACTAGGCGCATATGCTAGTGCTATCCTGCCCTATGGGAGGCAGAGGGATGGGGGGAGGGGGGGACCTCTGAGGAGCGCCCCCGGACGGGGTCGGGGAGGGGGGACGCGCCGCGGGCTGGGTGTGTATCTGTATCTGTTCTGTAAAACATGACGCTGGGTGACAGTGACGCACGCGTGCCGCCTGGGCTGAGTCGGCGTCTCCGTTTGCCTCTCGACATTTTTAACACAAGAACAAGGACCGTACTTCCACAGACACCTCACACCTCCCCGACCGTCAGGGACATCTTCCCACCGGCGAGGCATCGTGAGGGGCGCCGGCAAAGAGAGGGAGCCTAGAAGATGGCCGGGGGCGCGGCGCCGCCCAGGCCGCCGGTCGGGTAGAGCGCGTCGACGCCGAGGAGCTCGTGCACGAGGCAGCCGGTGATGCCGAGCATGGCGGCGCGGCCGTTCTGGCGCTCGGCGTTGAGCTTGAAGGTCTTGGTCTCGGGGTCGTCGTAGCGCACCCACGAGTCGATGGCGATGTCGCCCGCCTCCTTGTCGTCCGTCTGCGCCTCCGCGAGCGGCGACGCGCCCGTCTCCTGCATGCAGGTGAAGAGCATGATCTGCAGCCAGCCGAAGGTGGGGACCGCCTCGAGCGAGCCGAAGCAGGTGGTCGGCACGTCCGAGAACTTGATGCCCAGCGACGGGGAGAGGTCGCCCGGCAGCACGATGCCCGCCTTGAGGGCGATGACGTGGAGGAAGCCGAGCATGGCGGCGCGGCCGTGCTTGATCTCCATGATCTGCGGGGCGGGCGCGCGCGGCGGAGTGAGAGGTGGGTCCAGACGGCGGAGGGCGTGGGGCGGTCGCGAGGCGGCGAGGCGGCGAGGGAGGCTGGGAGAGGCTGGGGGAGGGGAGCGGGGGCGCGATGCACACCTCATAGCGGCGCATGTCGCGGGTCTCGATCAGGCCGAGCGGGTCGTAGACGCCGAGCGGCGGGAGGACGCCGAGGTCGCCCTCGGAGAACATGGTGACCGCCGAGCGGGTGGCCGGCGCGCGCATGGCGGGCGCGTTGAAGGCGGGAGCGAGGGCGACAGTGGAGAGCATGATTGTTCTGCGGCGCGGGCGGAACTTGGCGTGAGGGCGGCGCGGCGCGGAGCGGGTGTGAGTCGCGGCCGGTGTGCGGGCGGCCGCGCGAGGGTGTGGGCGAGGGTGTGGGCGCGCGGCGGGCGCGGGCGTGGCGCGCGGTGGCGGGGCTGGGCGGCGGGGCCACGGGCGAGCGGTGTGCATCTGGGACATGGGATGCCTGTTGGAATGAGGGTTCTGAGATTGCGGTGTTAATTTTGGCTGGGATCAGATTATTTTTATTCTTTTACTCCCGACAGACGCGCGGAGTGGGGCTGGCGGCTGGCGCCGTTAGCCTCTCTCCTTCGATGTCCAACGCAATCCCAAAGAGAGAGACAAACAAAAGCAAGATCAAGATCAAGAGAGAGAGAGAGAGAGAGAGAGAGAGAGAGAGAGAGAGAGAGAGAGAGAGAGAGAGAGAGAGAGAGAGATTCTCTCATATCCCAAATGAGGATTTGGGCGAGCACGATTGCGAGAGCAAGGGATCGAGGCCCGAGCGAGGAGAGCGATGAACAGAAAGAAAACACTGAGCATGGGAGGGATGGGAGGACGGCACGCACGCCGCCCCACACAGGGATTTAAGGAGATGATTGTGGCGCTGTCGTTTTTGGGAGTTCGCAAAAAAGAAAAAGCCAAGAGAGGGGTTGGAGGGCGGGAGAAGCCAAAAAAGCCGTCCGAAAAGCCACAAAAAGCCAGCGAGCCTCCCGTCACGCGATTGCCGCGAAGCGCAGCATGGTGCGTGGCCAGCTTGGGAGGCTGCCGCCGCTGTCAGAGGCGGCCGCCACTGTGAGGTCTCGAGGGCCGACCGGCCGGGCGAGCATCCGCGCTGCCGACGACGTGCTCGAGGCTGACCTTCAGAGCGACGAGATTCTCGCATGCTTTGAGGAGGCGCTCGGCGAACGGCAGCCAGAGATGGGAACGGATGCTGCAGCAGGGCGAGAGGCAAACGCCGAGAGTGCGGAGGCTGCACCGCGACTCGAGGCTGCAGCAGAGCAGCAGCGGGAACATTCCTTGCTTGCACCGACCGCGGGGCGCGGCGTTGAGCCGGTGCTGCCAGACCCGGTGCCTATGCTGCATACGAATTCCGGTGGAGGGCGCAGATCGTGCGAGCCAGATGCCGGCGCCCGTCAGCAGATCGGGTCGGCAGCTGCGAGCATTCTCGAGCGGCGCGGCGAGGCGGCGCGAGCGAAGGTGCTAGATAAGGTGCGTGATGCGGGGCGAGCAGATGGGGACCCGGCCGCCCCAGAGGAGGAGGATGGCGAGTACGACCCCGAGGTCGCAGACGTGGCGATCTCCGCGACTTTGAGAAATTTTGGCGAGCGCTCGACAGACGCGCGGAGTGGGGCTGGCGGCTGGCGGTCCTTTTTCCTTTTTATGTTTTCAATGGATCGGCAGGCGGCGGTGGCGTCGCAGAACGACAACACCAAACAAAATCTCTCAACATCAACAACAAACGAGAAAAACATAACCCAGGCGGCCCGAGGAGAGCGATGAAAAGAAAGAAAGAAAGAAAACAGACACTCAAGGGAGGGACCGCCCCACAGCTCAAACAACAAAACTCCTTCACAGCTCCAGCGTTGCGTTTTTTCTCAACCCACGTGCACATCCGTTCACGTGCACGGAGCTTCTTGAGCCACCCACCCACCCCACCGACCTCACGGCCCGGCTGAGCCTTGGAACCACCCACCCACCCCACCGACCTCACGGCCCGGCTGAGCCTTGGAACCACCCACCCACCCCACCGACCTCACGGCCCAGCTGAGGCTTGGCACCACCCACCCACCCCCACCCACCTCACGGCCCGGCTGATGAGGCGAGGAAACCCACCCACACCGACCGACCCATCCCCACCACCCAACCAACCATCCCGGCCACGGGAGACACAAGCAAGGTAGCAAAGCACCCAGCCTCGCGCGCCTTATACAGCACAGCCTGACCCACAGCCGAGGGTTAGGGTTAGGGTTAGGGTTAGGGCGGTAAGTTGTAAAATTTTCTCTTTCCCTCCCGACAGACGCGCGGAGTGGGGCGCGGTCCTTTTTCCTTTTTCTGTTTTCAATGCAATCCCAAATGAGGGTGAATTTGGGCGAGCACGATTGCGCAAGGGACCGTCCGGCTATATGACGCATGAGCCCGCCACACGCTGTGTGCCGGTGACACTCACACACACAAGAACAAATCACGACTCTCACAGTGATTTGGGCTCGGCAGCTTGTCAGCCCTCAGCCGAAGCTGGGGCCGGTCCCGTAGCCGAGAGAGCCCGCGCCGATGAGTTCGACGCGGTCGGGGGGGCCTGCGGAGAGGCCAGCGAGATGGCGATCGCTGTACTTCATGGTGTCATCAAGTGACTGGCTGACTCGCCAGAGGTCGATACTCTGGACGACCCATAGGATGCCACGAATGCCTGAAGGAGAGGGAGGCGAGGCCAGAGGCAGGCTCAGCTGCTCTCGGGTGATCTCACTTTGGTGGCTGAAGGACCCGATGGTCCTGTCACATTCGCGTTCCGAGTCGTGGGGGTAGAAGAATTCGAGGTAGAATCGAGTCAGCACTTCCTTGTAGTACAGCGGACCGCCAGGCTCGCCGGCAGCATCCGCAGGGAGGCAGCATATGAGGCACCAGTGTCTTCTGAAGAGCTCAACAGCTGCGGCCGCGATGGTAGAGTCGGCCGCGGTTCGAGCGAGCAGCTTTTGGCTGCGGGATCGAATCGCGGAAGGCTCATGCCCTCGCGGAGCGACGCGGGTCGCGCGGCGCGCGCGTGTGCGAAATGCGACAACAGACGACAGATGACAGACGCCTGAGCGCTGTACGACTGAACGACCGTCGCCGCAATCGCCACCGCCGCCATTTTGACGAGCAGCGCGAGCGCGCTCGTCGGCGGCCAGCCGTCGCGGGCCGGGCCGAGCCCGGCCTCAATCGGCCGCGCCGCCGCAGCAGGCCCGGAGGCCCACTTGGCGGCCGACCAGCTGACTTCTAAAATCACACACACACACACACACACACACACACACACACACACACACACACACACACACACACACACACACACACACACACACACACACACACACACACACACACACACACACACACACACACACACACACACACACACACACACACACACACACACACACACACACACTGCATAATGTTCTTCTTGGCAGGTGTGTGTTCTTTTTGCTTGGCCGTACATCATGACGGGGTAGGTAGGGTAGGTCTGGGACCTCCCGTCAGGTTTTTCCCTCTATTCACGCTGGAATTTTCACACCAGAAACAGGCAGAAAAAGAAAAAGATCGCCCGAGATCGCGCGGCGCGGCCCGGGGAAAGAAAATTTTCGCGGAAATCACGATGTCAACCCTCCCCAAGTGGGTGATCTGATGCTTTGTAGGGCCTGAGAGTGGCCTGCCATGTCACAGGAAGGACTGTGGTTGCAGGAGAGTACCACCAACCATCACTTCAGTTGGTATAGTACCCCACCTTAACCCGTCCAATGATTTCTTTTTAGTTTCCCATAAGTAGGGTAGGTAGGTAGGTAGGTAGGTAGGTAGGTAGGGGCAGGGGCCGGCCAGGTTTTTGCAGAATTTCATCGATGTACGGCCAAGCAAAAAGAAATACACGCTTGCTTGGTGGCAGTTCGGCGCTGTTCCTGCTGTGAGAGAGAATTTAAATATTGTCGGGCGTTAGCCGATCGCTCAGCGCTGTTCCTGATTAAGAATGCAGATCATCTCGGTGCTTTCTTCCGCGTGTGTGCTGCAAGACTTCGGGTGGTTGAATTCTTCCTTCCGCCTTTGCCTTCGCGCGAATCACACACACACACATGCCGCAGCCCAACGCCAACGACGAGCCGATGCTGCCCCACGGGCGGGACTGGCTCGAGGCGGCGCGGCGCGGCGACCAGCCGGCGATGCAGGCGATCCTGGCAGCGCACCCCGAAGTCCTCTCCTACCGGGGCAAGGGCTGTTCGCTCGGCTTCATCGGTCACACCGCCTTGCACTGGGCGGCCGCCAAGGGCTCCGTGCTTCTACTGGACTGGCTGCTGGAGCGAGGCGCCGATCCGAACCTCGGCAACAACGCCGGCTCGACGGCGCTGCACGTGGCGTCGCAAAACGGGCAGGCCGTCGCCGCCGAGCGGCTGCTCTCCGCTGGCGCCGAGGTGGATGCCAAGGACGACGAGGGCTTCACGCCCGGGGACGTGGCCCAAGAGCGAGGCCATCGCAGCCTAGTCGCGGTGCTCGCCGCCCAGGCCGGCCGCGCGGCGCTCTGCGCCCGGCTAAGTGCGCTCGCCGCGACGGCCGGCGGGTGGAGGGTGGGCGAGATGCGCGAGGCCCTCCGGCTGGGAGCCGTCTCCACCGCCGGCGTCACCGAGAAGAGCGAGCTGGAGGCACTGGTCCGTGAGCTCATGGCACGCGAGGGCGTGCCGGCGGCCGCACCACCGCCGACGGCCGCGCCGCCGCCCGAGGCCACGCCGCCGCCGCCGCCACCACCACCACCACCTCCTCTTGCGAGCGACTCGGGCTCGGACTCGTCGGACGACGCCGAGGCTGCGGCACGGATGAAGGCGGCGGCCGAGCGCGCCAAGGCGAGGCCCTCGCTGCTGCCTCTCTCCTCCCCGCCGCCTCTCTCTCTCCCCCTCGTGCCTCTCTTCTCCTTGCTGACTCTCTCTCTCTCTCTCTCTCTCTCCCTCTCTCTCTCTCTCTCTCCTGGCCACTGCACTCCCACTCCACTCCGCCGCTCCGCTCGCCTGCCGCACTCGTCACGACCGCTGCCGTCGCCGCCCCCGCCCCCGCCCTCACCCCCCCCCCCAGGCGAACGGCAACGAGCGCTTCGGCGCGCGCGACTATGACGGCGCGCTGCACCACTTCTCCTGCAACGCTTCTCCGACTCTTAACGAAATGTAGTCCGCATTGTTCACCAGGCGCGCTGCACCACTTCTCCGTCGCGCTGCGGCTCGACGCGCGCAGGTGGTGCCTTGCGCGAGCGCCACGCGGCCAGCTTGCACCGTCGCCACGGCTGACTCGCGCCCGTGCGGCTGCCAAGATTCCGCAGCGAGCGCGCACTTGCCCGCCGCGGCCGCTCCTCCCCGATGGACCGACTTTCGCCCAGCCTCCGACACCGCTCCGCCCCCGCGCCTCGCAGCCACGTGCTCCACTCGAACCGCAGCGCGGCCCTCGCGGCGCTCGGCCGCGCGAGCGAGGCGCTCGCCGACGCCGACCGCTGCGTCGAGCTTGCGCCGCAGTGGGCCAAGGCGAGGCCCCTCCCTCGCCCCGACCCTGGCCCTCTCCCGCGGCGGCTCCCTCGGGCGCTACGAGAGCCCCCTTCCGAGGAGCAAGACACCCTCTTCCAGAGACCCTACAAGACACCCCCTTGTAGAGACACTCCCACGGGCCCTCCCGAGGCCTTCCAGCCACCAGCTGCCAGACACCCCTCACCTCACCGTCGCCTCCTAAGGGGCATTCGCGCCGCGCCGCCGCGCTCGAGCTCCTCGGCAGCCATGCCGACGCCCTGCGCGCCTACGAGGCGGGCCTGGAGGTGGGCCCGAGATACTGCCGAGATCGTGCCGAGATCGTGCCGAGATCGTGCCGAGATCGTGCCGAGAACGCTTGCTGGGGCCTACGAGGCGGTCGCTTGCTCGTGGCAGGTCGAGCCGCAGAACGCGGCGCTCCTGCAAGGGCTCGAGCGGCTCAGCGCGCGGCTGCGCGGCGGAGAGGGGGGCGAGCACGGCCGCGCGGGCGGCGGCGGCGGCGACAAGCACGGGGTATCCGATGACACGGGGCAGAGGGGCGGGGGCGACGCTCGGGGTGGCGGCGGCAAGGGAGGAGGCGACAAGGCTTCCCGCGCGGCGAGGCCCGTGCAGGACTCGGACTCGGACTCGGACAGCGGCAGGCTTGCGCCGCGCTTGCCGCCCGCGGCGTGTCGGGCGGGCGTGAGCGGAGACGCGGCCGCTCGCTGGATCGACGCGGCCAAGAGGGCCGACCGACCGGCGCTCGAGTCCATCCTCGCTGCGGCGGGCAGCGACGTCGTCCACGCTACAGCGCGCGGCATCGGGCACACCGCGCTGCACTGGTGCGCTGCCAAGGGGGAGGTGCGAGTGATGGAGTGGCTCCTCTCTGTCGGCGCGGTGGTCAACGCCACCAACGCCTCCGACGCCACCGCGCTGCACACCGCCGCCGGCCACGGCCAGGCCTTTGCAGTGTCGCTGCTCTTGCGGAGCGGGGTCGACACGGCCTTGCGCGACGACGACGGCCGGACAGCCTCTGAGGTCGCCGCGGGCAGGGGGCGGGCCGATTTGGCGAGGCAAATCGAGGCTGCGGCGGCGGAAGGCGCCGAGCACGCGTGAGCTCGAGCGACGCCGACTGCTGGCGCGGGCGGTGTGTCGTGTGTTGGGAGTGTGCCAGCCCCCACCACCACACAAGAAATTCCGTTTTGGTACCCGTTTTCAGAACGATTCACCGTACATCCCCCGAGTCGCGAAACAGCCACGTCGAGGATGATCATGGAATGCGTGGGCCGCGATGCGCTAGAGCAGGCGGGGGGGCGTCTGGCGTGGGGGCAGCACATGAGGCAACCAACAGATTGAGACAGACATAGTGCTGGTCAACTCGACGTCATGCGGACAGAGGCGCTGCAACCGCTCCTCGCGAGCCGCGCCCTCACGCGACCATGTCCTGCGGCCGGTTGAATGCGGCCGGATAGCGGCGCATCGATGTGCGCCCCGCGATGATGGAGATCGTCTTTCCGAGTCGAAGCCAGACCGACTCCTGCACATACGGCACGCCGTGCTTGGCGCAGAGGTCGCGGACGAGCGGCGCCGCCTGACAGCGCAATGCCAGGGCTCGGTCAGCCTCTCCTCCGTCTCAGCGGGGTGCGGGAGAGGGGTACGGCCTCGCCTTTTGGTACGAGAGCATCGACAGGTCGGGCCAGAGGTGGTGCTCGATCTGGTAGTTGAGCCAGCCGTGCAGAAAGTCGACGCAGTCCGCGGCGTGTCCGTGGCCGCCGCGGCCGTCGCCGGTCGCAAAGTTGACCGACGAGGTCACCTGCCGCATGTAGAAGGAGGGGGAGCGCGGCGCGGCGTGCTGCTCGAACCGGTAGAGGTCGTCGCCGCAATGGTTGGTCGCGACGACGAGGAAGGCGTGCGCGTTTGTCAAAAGCTCGGCGAGGACCAGGTTCACCAGCGAGGCCGCCGCTGCGGCGTGGGCGGCGGCGAGCGGCTCGGCACCGCCGGGCAGCACGCCGCCCGCGGCAAGGGCGGCGGCGGCGGCGGCGGCGGCAGCGGGCAGGAGGAGGAAGCGCGTGGTGAAGAAGGGGCCGAGCACGCGCACGAAGAACTCGACGTTGCTGAAGAAGAGCGAGGAGGGGCCGAGGAGGAAGTGCCTGGTCCCACGCACGGGGGCCGCGTGAGGCCCTTCCCAGGCGCCCGGAGGAGGAGGCGGCGGCGGAGGAGGAGGAGAGGCCCTTCCCAAGGGCCCGCAGGAGGCGGGGGGCGGGTGGCGCGCCAGTCTCCGACCACGCATGGGTCCTCCTGCAGCTGCGTCGAGAGCTTCTCGAGGCGCGGGTCCGCCTCGCGGCGCATCCTGTTGAGCGAGAGCACCTTGAAGGTGTTTGGCGCGTAGTAGAACCACTTCCAAGTCACCGTCAGGAAGGCGATGACGAGGTACTTGACTGGCGCGAGGAGGGCCGGCATCTGGCGCAGGTTGTCGAGGTTCCGCTCGACAAGGTCGGGGTCGGAGTCCTCGCCGAGGGAGTAGTGGTGCAGCTGGTTGTGCTCGACGTTCCACGCCTCCACGAGCATCCAGTCGAGCCAGTCCACGCACCTGCAGTGTGCGAGCACAGCGGTGTGACTGCGTCCGCGGCCTGGAAAGAGCTCAGGAGGGACTGCTGCACCGCCGGTACACAGAGCCGACGCCAAAGGTGAAGCGATGGTAGCGCCCGCCCGTGTCGCACTTGTCGAAGCCTCCGTGGCAGACGTGGTGCGCGACGATCGTCCAGCGCGTGAGCACTCCCAGTGAAAGGAACCAGACGGCAATCGGGTTGAACGGGAGCGGGCAGAGCGGCATCGCCATCGTGGCCACGCCGAGCGCCGTGCAGGCGCGCTGCCAGCACACAATCTTGTTTAGGTGCCTCACGTCCGCGTCGCCCTGCTGCGCTGCGAGCGTCTTGCCGAGCGCCTTGATGTCCGCAGCGAAGGCGTCGAGGTCGCACTTGCTGATCCAGGCATCCTCAGCCGACAGTTTCTCAGCCGACAGCTTCCCACCGAGGTCGTCGAGGTAGAGCTCGGTGCCGGCGCGCGAGAGGGCCTGCTGCGAAGCTCTCGTCGCCATTAGCGATGCAGAATCTTTCGCTTCTTTCACTTGCGCTTCGCGGCGTATGTGCTGCATGAATGCTTGCCCAGGTGTGAACAACACCTCGTGACCACGGCGCCGCAGGCGCCTGTTGATGGGTCCAGGTGATAGCCCTGGATGGGCAATGCATACGCCTAGTTGGGCCTCAGATCGCCCGACCGCGTCCCGGTGCTCTGTGGTCGGATTT
This sequence comes from Emiliania huxleyi CCMP1516, assembly GCF_000372725.1. NCBI lineage: Eukaryota > Haptophyta > Isochrysidales > Noelaerhabdaceae > Emiliania > Emiliania huxleyi. The sequence goes on along the minus strand of NW_005200690.1, from coordinate 802,574 downwards.
GTGACGCCGCCACACCGCGCCGGACCGGGACGAGCTCTGGGAGGTAAAGTGTCAGTGTATATATTGTAGAGGCCAACCTTGTGCACAATATCTCTCAGTCTAGCTAAGCCAGGGGAGGCGATGCCGCGGCCGTACAGCAGCTTGATGGTGCTTCGCCGGCGTGCGTCCCGGAGCGGTCCCGGTTGTGGGCGGTCCGGGGGAGAAAACTCAGGACAACGCCGACACCGCTCTGATTCGACTTTTTACTTCAAACAAAGACGGCGGCACGTGCCGCGCCGTGGCGCGTGCCGCGCGCGCGTGCATCGGAGAAGGGTAGTTCGTCGTGTGTTCACGCCGGGATCGTGTCCTGAGTAACCTGGGCAACCATTCAGGGCGACGAGTAGCTGTGACGGCAAACCCCGCAAAGTGACCCGTTTTCCCACCCACGCCCGTGCGCGCGTATCTTAGCTAAGGTACGCGGCCACGCGCGCTGGCGCGCACGGCAACCGGGACTTACACGCGCGACACGAGGCTCGAGGGACTGTAATGAAACCCGCCTTCCGGCGGGTCGAATACGTCTCGCCGCTGAGGACCTCAACCAAGCCGGGTGCACTTGACAGAGTGCTCCAATCCTTCTTGCTACGGCCCTCGGAGTGCGTCGCGAAATCCTAGGCGAAAGCAAAACACCAGACCAATACTGCCAGTAGAAGAAAACGCGCCTGACCGTCTTCGCGCGCGCGCGGAGCTATGCGGGCAGCAGCAGCGCGAACCGTGACGAAGCAACAGCGCGAGCTAGAGGCCTCGTTGCGGCTTCTGCTCGCGCGGCCCGACGCAGGCGCCAAGCTTGAGCATCTCCTCCAGCAGACGTCGCAGATGGCGGCAGCAGACCGTTCGATTTTTATGGAGTGCCTCGCGCGGGCCCGAGAACCGCAGGACGTGCAGGCTCGCGGCTTGGAGGTGCACATATCCATCCCGCTGATGCCTCTGCCACGAGGAAACGGTGTGAGTGCGGCGATGGCAGCCGACGGCTACTGGGCAGAGGCCTACCGCGCCGGGCGAGACAAGCAGCGCCGCGGGGCGGGCGGATGGAGCTTTGCGGCTGCGCAGCAGTGCATGCACATGCATGCGATGCTGGCGGTGCACTCGCTGGCTCCGACTGCCGAGCAAGCGTTCCCGCCGGCTACGGGTCCAACCGGCGACTCGCCCGGCCACAAGCTGCTGCTGCTGGTCGCATCTCACGTCGGGAACGAGCAGCGGCTGGCGCTGCTGCGGCGCAGTCTGGCGTCGATGGTGGCGCAGCGGGGCTGCGGGCTGGTGCTGCTTGGCTGGAGCTCCGAGCGTGCGCTGCGCGACGCGGTGGCCGCTGCCATCTCCGAGTCGCAGGCGGCATGCCGCGAGGTTGGCGGCGAGGAGGGCGGCGTCGATTTGCTGGCGGTGGAGCAGCCTGGCCGGCGGACGCAGTTCGAGCACTACGCGGCACTGCTGCGGGAGGTGGAGGCGGCGGCGAGAAGGCGCAGAGGCGGCGACGTGCGGGCGGCGGACATGCCGGCGGGCGGCAGCGGGGGCGGCGCCGAGGCGGCGGCGGCGGTGGCGGAGGAGGGGGAGGGGGAGAAGGGGGAGGAGTTGGTGCTCGAGGAGAATGTGGGAGCGGAGGAGGGGGGGGAGGGGGAGGGGCTGGTGCTGGAGGAGAATGTGGGAGCGGAGGAGGGGGAGGAGGGGGAGGGGGAGGGGCTGGTGCTGGAGGAGAACGTGGGAGCGGAGGAGGGGGAGGAGGGGGAGGGGGAGGGGCTGGTGCTGGAGGAGAACGTGGCGGGGCTCGTGAGGCGGGGCGAGGCGGAGGAAGACGGCGAGGAGCCCCTCCCGGAGGAGAACGCGAGCGGCGGCAGCGACGGCGCCGAGGGCCCCGAGGGGTGCGCTCTTCCCGCGTCTCGCCCTCTTCTCACGTAGCGGGGGCTTGCTGCGCGTAGGCGGCGCTCCTCTGCTCGAGCTCAACGTCGACGGTGGCGGAGGCGTTGCTGGCGGGGAGGAGGCGGCGGAGGAAGAGGCGGCGAAGGAAGAGGCGGAGGCGGAGGGGGAGACGGAGGCGGCCGCCGCCCTCTCCGGTGCCGCTGCGCTGCGCCGCGGTCTTGCAGCCGCAATGCGGCCGCCGGGCGGAAGCTGCAGCTGGTGGGTCGCTTTTGCCGACGACGACGACATCCTCCACCCGCGCCGCTTCGAGGCCTACCTTGCCGGCGCCGCGGCGGCGCCCGCCGCTGCGAGGGCAGTCTCTGCGGCCTGGATAGCCCGGCCGGTCGGGCGGGAGGAGGGGGTCGCCTCCGCCGCCGGGGTGGACGCTCTGGTCGCGGCGGGACGGGCCGTGCGCACGCCACGCCAGGCGGCTCGCACCCTGCCCTTGCCCCTGCCTCTGACGCAAACGCCAACTCTGACCAGCACGCACGCCACGCTAGGAGGCGGCCGCTGGTCACGGCGGCTCGTGGGAGGAGTACTGGAACTTTGCCGTGCGGCTCGCAGCGTCGGTCCCGCGGTGTTATGTGTGCAGGGGTCGTTCACGCCCTCCTGCCCTGCACAGGTGCGGCTCGACGCTCTCCGCCCCTTCTTCGCGCGCGCGAGCGACGGGCTCCTCCGCTCGACATACGCCGACATGGCGCTGTACTTTTACCTGCGCAATGCGGTGCCGACGACGCGCTTCGCGCCGCGCAGCGGTTTCTCTTCCAATTGGCTCTACTTTTACGACAAGTGCGCCGCCTCATACTCGCCGCTGGCCTATGCACGCCTACGCGCCCCCACTCACTACGCCGCTTCACACCTACGCCGCTTCACGCCTACGCGCCCCCACTCACTACGCCGCTTCACACCTACGCCGCTTCACGCCTACGCGCCCCCACTCACTACGCCGCTTCACACCTACGCCGCTTCACGCCTACGCGCCCCCACTCACTACGCCGCTTCACGCCTACGCCGCTTCACGCCTACGCGCCCCCACTCACTACGCCGCTTCACACCTACGCCGCTTCACGCCTACGCGCCCCCACTCACTACGCCGCTTCACACCTACGCCGCTTCACGCCTACGCCGCTTCACGCCTACGCCGCTTCACACCTACTGTACGCCTCTTCACACCTACTGTACGCATCTTCACCTCTTGGCCCCCCCTGCCGCGTCCCACTCGTCGCCGGCTGGGGAGGGCGTTGGACGAGAGGCGCAGGGCGCGGCGCGTCGGCTGTAGGCCGCTCGACCCTGCGGCGGCGCGCGATCAAAAGGCGCGCCGTAGAGGCCGTGAGGGTGAGAGGCTATCCTGTCTGTGACAACATGTGCACGACACGCTGTTGCAGGCGAGCGCGGGCGTGACGCCGTCGCCTTCGGACGATGCTCTGCGCGCAGAGCTGCGGCGCGAGCTGCGGCGCGCGGCCGCCGACGCGCAACCCGCGGGCGGCGGCCGCGCCGAGATTGAGCGCCGGCTGGCGGACGACGGCGCGCTGCTCGTCTTTGCTGGCCAGCAGCGCTCGATTGCCGAGATGTATTGCGCGCTCTTTTGCGGCGCCCCGGTGCTGCCGAGCGGCGCCGCGTTCACCGCGCTCGGCCTTGCTGCGGCGGACGACCAGCTAGGCGAGCTGGGCTGGCCGGCGAGCATCCTCGACGCCACGCAGCGCTGCAGGGCCGCTGCGCTGGTGCACACAGCAGAGGCGTTCGGCGTTTGGCCGGGGGAGCCTCACTAGCGCACCGCGTCGGCAACAGTGATGTGACAGTGTAACGTAAAAGTACGCGTGAATATGTGCATGTGCATGATAACGGAGTGTGTTCTGTTCTAGATTTGTCAACCCCTGCTAAAAACAGAGACGAATCGGAGACGAGATTTTTGCTCAGTGTACACAGTAGAGTCATCGTAGCAAGTCAGTAATAGAAGAAAGAACGTGTAGAGCCGTCTCGGTACCAAAACCCAAAAGTTCGCGGGCCCGAAGGGGGGGACACAGAGGCTATGTCATCGGTCAGTGGAGTCGAGTCGAGCAGGCATGCTCTGTCTTGCCTCGGGCGGCGAAATTCTATTGTGCTGGTGACGGAGGCCATCTGGAGGTAGGTCTTGTTCATTGATGTGCTGATTACATGTAGGTAGTATCTGAGCAACACGGGGTGTCTGGTCGCAGGAAGGATGGCGGTGACCGCAATGGCGTGCGGTAAACTTCTTTGAAGCGTCCATCGCCAGGTCAACGACCCTTCTCCTGCCTCGGGTGGATTAAAGAAAGACATGTGCCAAAAAAAATACCCGAGATCACCCGAGATCGCGCGGCCCGAGATCACGCGGCGCGGCCCGGGGCGGAGTGGATGGGTTGGGAGCGAGGGGGCGGAAGTGTTCAGTGCGGTAGATCGGTCAGTCGGGGCGCGTGAGCCTTGCGTTGTTTCATAACATCGAAGGCTAAGCTCAAAAAAATACCTCCGAGTTTACGCACCCTGCCAAGCCAGTTTTGGCTTGTGGGCTTTGCCCGCGCGCTTGCCCAGCGCGGCTGGAGCCCGGGAGATGTCGGCGCCCGGCGCGGACGCCGACGAAATCGTCGAGCGGTCTCCGGACGGCCGCTACGTGCGGGTGCGTCTGCCGCCACTTTTGCCAGCGCGCGGCGGACCTCGCGCGCGGGCTCGGAGCGCCTGCGCTTAACTCTCCATCCCGCGCTGGCCCTGCTGCCCTCCCGCCCCCGGGATCCCGGCCCTCACTTGCTTCCACCTGTGCTGCCGCGCGCGCAGTTCCGCCAGACGCTGGGTGTCGGCGCCTTCAAGTCCGTGTACAAGGCGTACGATGAGGAGGAGGCGCCGCACCCTCCCTGCGCCCTGGCCTTGACTGGCCTTGCCGCTCCGGGCGGGTCGGGATATGCCGCCGTGGCTGCTCTGCGGCCTGGAGGCTGGCGCGGTGCTGGCCGCTGTTCGCGGGGGGGGGGGGGGGGGCGACGCGGCCGCGCACACCAGCCCCTGTGTATTCTCCCCCCGCCTGCCGGCGCCGCCAGACGGCTCAGAGACTGGCTCCCACGCGCGCGCAGGGCATCGAGGTGGCGTGGTGCCAGGTGATGCTCGACCGCGCGGACGAGGCCGTCGTCGCGCAGATCTACAAAGAGGTGGAGATCCTCAAGGGCCTCAACCACAAGCACATCCTCCAGTTCTACACCTACTTCAACGACATGTCGGACAAGGCAAAGCACCTCGTCTTCATCACCGAAATCATGACGTCGGGCACGCTCAAGCAGTGCGCGCGCCGCGCCGCCCGGACCTGCAGGTCGGCCCGCTCGCCCCGCCTCACCTCCCCCCTTCCGGCGCAGGTACATCGCCAAGGCCAAGCGGGTGAAGCGCAAGGTGGTCAAGAAGTGGTGCGCCGCGCGCTGGCGATGCGGCCGCCCAGCGCGGCCGTCCCAGCCTCCGCGCTGCGCATTCGTAGGTGCCGGCAGATCCTCGAGGGGATGACGTACCTGCACTCGAACCAAATTATCCACCGGGACCTCAAGTGCGACAACATCTTCATCAACGGCAACAACTCGGAGATCAAGATTGGCGACCTCGGCCTCTCGACGCTGATGCGGGACGCGCCCGCGCAGTCGGTGCTCGGCACGCCCGAGTTCATGGCCCCGGAGCTGTACGACGAGGAGTACAACGAGAAGGTGGACATTTACGCGTTCGGCATGTCGGTGCTCGAGATGGTGACGTCCGAGTACCCGTACTCGGAGTGCAACAACGCGGCGCAGATCTACCGCAAGGTGACGCAGGGCACGAAGCCGGGCGCGCTCGACAAGATTCGCGACGAGCAGACGCGCGCCTTCATCGACCTGTGCCTCATGCACGACCACAAGCAGCGGCCCGCGGCGGCAGAGCTCCTCGAGCACGAGTGGCTGCGCATGCCCTTTGGCGGCGCGGGATCGGACGACGACAAGCCGGTGTCGCTCCTCAGCGCCGAGAGCGAGGCCGCGCCGCCGCCTGCGCAGGGCGCGGCCGCCGCGCCGTCGTCCGAGCCGCCAACGGCCGTGCCGGCGAAGGCCGCGCCGGCGTCCGCCGCTGCGCCACCGCAAGAACAGCCTCCACACGCCGCCGAATCGGGCGCCGGCGCGCCGACCGGGGCCGGCGGGAGCGCCCCAGCGCCCCAGCCCGCCGCGCCCGCCGCGCCCGCTGCGCCCGCTGCGCCCGCGGGGCCCGCCGCCGCCGCCGCGCCCCCTGGCTCGCCGTCGGGCCAGGACGTGGACAAGGCGCCGGCGGCGCCCCTGGCCAGCGCGCGCTCACAGCCGGCGTCGCACGCGGGCGGCAGCCGCCACTCGATTGACCTGACGCACGAGCCGAGCACGTCCAACGAGATTGAGCTGACGTGCTCTGTGATGCTCGACGGCGAGACCAAGACGGTCACCTTCCAGATGGACCCCGTCAACGACACGGCCGAGGCGGTCGCCGACGAGATGGTGGAGGAGCTCGAGCTCGACCGGTCGGACGGCACTCGGGAGGACATCATCTCCCAGGTCAACGACCTCCTCAACCAACGCCGCGCCCAGCTGCTTAGCGGCTCGGTGCCAGTGACCCGCGCAAACTCGCCGCCGGAGGCGCGGCAGGATGTCGCAGTCGGCTACGCCTCCGACTCGGCCGCCATCTCCCGGCGGCACCATCCCGGCACTTTCGACATTTCGGGCTATGCGTCCGACTCGGCGTCGCTGCCGCTGCCACCCGAGCCGCCCAAGGCGCACTCGGGCTCGTCTGAGGCGGACGTCAACGCCATTTCGCCAGCTGCGTCGGTGTCCTCCATCACGGAGCAAGCCGCGATGGGCCACGCCTACCCGCTGGCGCCGGCCGCCTCTCAGCCCACCGGGGCCTGTGGCCAGGCGATGCCCGGCGCGCCGGCCATGCTGCCCAACGGACGGCAGCCGCAGATGCCCCCACAGCAGCCGATGGGCCCGCCGCCGCCGGTGCAGATGCAGCCGCCAACGATGCAGCACCCCCCGGAGGGGGGCATGACGCGCGCGGCAACGGCGCCGGGCGCCGCTATGCAGGCAGCCTACGCGCAAACCACCGCCGGCTACCCTGGCGGGCAGCAGCCGCCGCCGCACCACATTGACGGCAGCAGCTCGATGACGTCGTTGCCGCCGCAAGGCGGACTTTCGATGCAAGGCAGCCAGATGTCGATAGGGATGGCGCCTTCGCCGGGCGAGGACGAGGGCGACGACGGTGACGAGGAAGACCTCGAGCTGATGCGCTCCATCGAAAAGCAGCAGAAGAAGGAGATGGAGCAGATGTTGGCGAAGCACGCGCAGCAGAATGATCGGATGAAAAAGATGATCAAGGAGCGCCGTGCCAAGGAGAAGCAGGACCAAAAGCGGGCGGAGTGGGAGGAGGGCCAGCGCGCCGCGGCGGCTCAACAGCAGCAGTGGCAGGGGCAGCCTCAGCTGCCGCCTCAGCCCCAGGCTCAGCAATGGCAGGGCGAGCAGCCGCAGCAGCAGCAGTGGCAAGGCGGCGGCATGCAGGGCGGGTACATGCAGCCGCCCGCGGTCCAGCATCAGCAGTGGCAGGGCGACATGCACCCGGGGCAGCAGGTGCCCCAGCCGGGGCAGCCCATGCCCCCGCAGCAACAGCAAGCGATGATGACGCCGCAGCACATGCAGGGCGGGGGCGCCGTGCAGTACGTGCCGATGCCGACGGGAGGCCAGCCGGGAGGCCAGCCGGGCGGCCAGCAGGCGCAACACGCCCCCCCCCCCCCCCTCCCCTCCCGCGAGGCTGACGCCTCGCCCCATCGCTCCCTCTCAGGCGCCGATGGTGATGCCGCAGCACATGGCCGCGCCGCAGGCGGTGCCGCACCCGCAGCAGTGGCCCGACCTCGAGCGGGTGCAGGCGCTGCAGCAGCAGGGACAGGGGCAGCCGCAGCAGGGACAGGGGCCGCCGCAGCAACAGGGGCCCCCGCAGCAACAGGGACAGGGGCAGCCGCAGCAACCAGTGCAGTATGTGCAGCAGCAGCAGCAGCAGCAGGCGATGCCACCCGCGCACGGCCAGCCGCTACCCCAGGTAATCCCTCAGCACCCACAACAGCACCAGCCGCCGCCGCCGACCAGCCAGCAGCCGCCGCTGCCACAGCAACAGCAGCCGTTGCCGACGACGCAGCCGCCGCAGCAGCCGCCGCAGCAGCCGCCGCAGCAGCCGCCGCAGCAGACGCAGCCACAGCAGCCGCCACAGCAGACGCAGCCGCCGCAGACGCAGCCACAGCAGCCGCCACAGCAGACGCAGCCGTCGCAGACGCAGCCGCCGCAGACGCAGACGCAGACGCAGCCGCAGTACGTGCAGCAGGCGGCGCCACCGCAAGCGTTGGCGCCGCCGCCGGCAGCGTCGCAACAGGCGATGGCGCCTCCGCCGAGCCAGCCGCCGGTTCCATCGGTTCCACAACAGAAGCCGGCACCGACGCAGCGGCCGCCACAGCAGCCGTCCCAGCCGGCATCGTGCAAGGCGGACTCGCCGCCGCAAGCGAGCGCGCGGGGTGCAGCGGCCGCCGGGACGGCGCCGGCGGTCACCCCCACTGCGGCG